>NC_090739.1:85571121-85591121 GCF_036898095.1 Palaemon carinicauda
ACTAGGCAATGGCTCCTGGCGATTTGGTCGGTAGACCTTTAGAACACCTTAGCTCAAAAGAATGGTAATATAATGAATACAAGAGAAAACTATCTGGATTAAAGAGGGGTTCGAACACCCGACTTATGGATTGCGAGTCAGAGATTTTTCACTCGGCTACCATAATAAAATTGAGTGTACATTGGATAACGGCTGTCAGCATAGTACATCATTTGCAATGTTGTTTGTGAAAGCATAGAAACAATGCACTGCACTCAAAAGAGTTCCTTAAATGGTCCATCATCAGATGTTTTTCTCTAAATAATATATGAATCAGTTTTACTTGTTTGATGTGCTGTATATCGCACTATGCACTGTAGATTTATTTTCAAAATAATAATTCGTTTTTTACAAGAAAAATTATTCCATGTCTTCTGAAGCACTACCATCAGTTTCCACACAAATTTGTAAATCATTTTCCGGACCATGATAATAATAAGGATGAGGATGATGATGATGATAATCTGGAACAAGTCAAATTGAGTCAAAGCATTATTTCTTAATCTCCGGCTTCTTTTTAATTTTATTCAGATAACCAAATTCTTTTCAATTTCCATTTCCCCAATAACATCTTCCCTTGTCTTGTCCATATAGTATCGGTCTTTACAAACACATTCTGAAACTCTTAAATGTTTGGGAATTTTTTAAGAGCTATAGCATGAGAGCAGATGAAGGATTGACCACAATCTCCGACATTGATCCAGTTGCAAAGTTGCCACTGCACGAATCCAGGGTCATCCGAGATCAAATGAATAATTTTACATAAGTCAAAATGAACTTGTCATAAAGTTTGCGTTGAATTTGAACCGCATGGTTTTCTAACCAGAGCCTGAGGACCAAGGATGATCAGAATTCACCCGCATTCTCATTAAAAGCTTTTGGATCTGGATGCAATGCATTAAAGTTTGTGCAGTAGACATTTTTTTATCAAGACAAGAGCTGCTGGAATGTCGAAGCCATAATAGTTCCCCTCTGAGAAAGTAGAGTGCAGACGTTGAATATGTTCCAGGCAATAAATATCTTAGGATTATGGTGGCCTATTAGTAACATCCCTGCCTGGTTATCACAAGACTAGGGTTCGAGTCAAACTCAAACTCGTTAGTTCCTTTGGTCGTTGCAATCTCGCCATCCTTTTGAGCTAAGGACGGGTGTTTGAGGGGAGCCTCTAGGTCTACCTGATGACTTATTAGCAGCCATTGCCAGCAGTCCTTGGTCCTAGCTTGCATGGAGAGGGCGATTGGGCCTGATCATATGTACATAAGGGCAGTCTTTAGGGCTTTATCCTGCTTGCCAGGGCAATGTCAATGTCCTCTGCCTCTGCTATTCATGAGCGGCCTTTTAATCTTTAAACCTGGTTTATTTGGCTAAATATTTATAGTAATTCCCTTTTGCCTTTATTTTTTGTCTGTTTTATGTATATGTCTCTGTGATTGATACTTATAGATCTACGGTGTCACCATCTTTATTATTTCACTCTGTCTATGTACTTATATTTTCAATTTGTGTCCATCCTCCCTTCTGTTCTGTCTCGCTCGCTCCAACCTTCTTATTTGGTTCTCTCTCTTTCTCTCTCTCTCTCTCTCTCTCTCTCTCTCTCTCTCTCTCTCTCTCTCTCTCTCTCTGGTTAAACACTCATTTCTCATACCTTAATGAACACAAATTCTTAACAGCCTTGAATATAATTTTGGTAATTTGATTTATAAACACATTTTATTGTCTGAATAAGTTTCTATTATTCTTTTTTTTCTTAATGTGTAATGATGACTATTTTTTTAATCTCTTGTCCTCAAGAAAAATCTAGCTTTGGCGCCAAAAAAAGAAAAAAAATAGAAAAAAAAAATACCGAGAGTAAAAGAGAACAAAAACCTATTACCAGCCGCAGCTAATTATTAATCCATTTCAGACAACCACTTTACCTTCTCTTTGTCATTACATACGTCGCTTACTTTGCTCAATGTCGGAGACTTGGTTCAGCAAGTGTTTTTTTGAATAATAAATCTTCAGTCCATTGGTTGTTTTTATTTCCCTTATATTTACAATATCCCACTCCAACTGCTATACGATAATTTATTCGAATCTGCTATTTATCTCTCTCAGGTTATAGTAATATCTTTCATCTTATTTACCTAAAAAAAAAAAAAAAATAAAAAAATAAAAAACAATGATGATAGTAAGGTCACAGCTAAAGAGGATTATTAACATTTCATAATTTTTAAGTAAATCAAGGGTGATGTTGGCAATTTATACCTGCGTTGAAAAGACTACAAGAAATATCTTTGAACGTATATAATTTTTAAAGGGGTTGCCATCATCAATCCTGATTTGCCCATTTACTAAGCATTTAGAATATGCTTTCTTCACATAAAGCCGTAAACACATACATTTTCATAGAGAATGAAAAGTTATGACAAAATATGACTTGGAAGTGATTCCAAAGGATTATTGGAAAGATACCGGATATTTTGTACATTAACTAGCTAATCGCTTTTTCACAGAAGGTAAATTAACAAAAACTAGAATAAATTCAATTAACAAGAATATCCTTGATCATCAATAAAGGTACATTGCAGAGATAAGAAGCAATAAAACAATAAAATGGGACATTTATTTTCTCAGTCGGCCAATCACATAAGGTCAAAAATAGAATTAAGCATACCAATAATCTAACACAACTAACTTAAATGTCACAAGTATTTAATTTCCCTATATCAATGTAATGGTGATAAAGATAATTCTTCATAACAACGTCCCCATTCAGTTTTTACAATATTAAATGACTGTTCTTTTACCATGTGTCAAGACTGCAATAAGAAAAAAATTTCTGCCCTGCAGAAAAACACCTTTTAGTTTGAAAATATTCTATTGATTGTATGGGTAAATAAACTTATCAACTTTGTCAGAGACAATTTCAAAGAAATACAGACCATTTTCATTGTAAAGAAACTAGGGTTAAAGTAATGTTGAAATATATATTTTCTTACTTAGATAACGATAGAAGATAAATAGTTAAACTAAAACCTCATCGAAGCAAATTTCCATTCTTAACCATATTTATAAACCAAAGAAGATTAAACTTGCAGTAGATCATTAACATCATCACTCATAATTGCTATTAGGAAAATACATTATATCCTGTTTCGTTTTACAAAAAAACAATTCTTACTGAATTTACTTACATAAATTATGTATAAAGACCAATGTATAACAGTTCTGTCTGATTCCCGCCAAGGTATGAGAAAGGAGCAACTACATTATTACTGGGATTTGATGTGATTGATAAGATATGAGTAGATCTATGGAAATATCATAATTATATAGGCTATGGACCAGTTAAAAAACGGGGGCGCTTATAATATGAGGAACCACTACCCATAGAGGAACAGATCAAAATCTATTTTGTCTTGGAAAGGGGTTTCTCGGGCAATTAGAAAATCATGGTTAAGACTCTGAGACCATTGCAAAACATTTTGAAAACAACCATTACACGTATACACTGTAGACTTAAAAAAAATGGATTTGTTCGCCCCAGATTCCGACTTATGTTGGCTCATAAATTTATTAATACTGGTTTAAAGTTTTAAAGACCACTCATGAATTCAAAGGCAGGAGATGGTGACATTGCCCCATCATGCAGGATAATGTCCTAGAGACTGACCACATATACTGTACATATGTTCAGCACCCAACCCCCTCTCCACCCAAGCTAGGGCAAAGGAGGGCCAGGGAATGTCTGCTGACGACTCAGCAGATAGACCTATAGGCTCCCTTGGAACCCCTACCCCACCCCCATTATTCATAGCTCACAATGATGGTGAGGCTGCAGAGACCAATGGAAATAACAAGTTTGAGTGGGACTCAAACCACACCTTGGTGATATAGATATCTTTTTATTATTGGTAAACCCGTAAACTATTTGTTGAGTAAAATTCTACGATTTTTACCTGATGGTCGCTTAAAATCGTTTGATGTATCAAAAATGGATATTATAATAATCTATGTCGTTAGGCCACACATTTTATTACCTTCTTTGGGATTCCAACGTCAAAATTAACAAAATTATAATCCAATATTAGCCAAAATATGTGGCAATTAAATCCAACCTTTCAGTCTGTAATGCTGCATATTTGAACATGATTTCAAAAATAATGTGCAATGATCTCCTATTTACAACCCAGAACATCCCTCTTTAAGAAAAAATAGGTTGTGACTTGTTCCACCTTGGGTAGGGGTATGGCACCAAGAACATCATTTGCCTGCTAGCCAGATTCTGTCTTTAAGTTCAATAATAATCCATGAAAAGGGTAAGAGTTTAGTACAATATAACTTAACTAAAATAATAAAAGTATTTAAGCATCATCCCTGCTAAAAATGTCATTAATGAAGAGTACTCTTCACTGAAAATGCCTTTCATACAATATAACTTAACTAAAATAATAAAAGTATTTTAGCATCATCCCTGCTAAATATGTCATTAATGAAGAGTACTCTTCACTGAAAACGCCTCTCATCTCCATTATTGTCCAGATCCCTCTGTTGCAAGTCATTCCAAGTTGCAAATGTTTAAAATTTATGATCATATTCGTGACAATGTAACGAGAGCATATTCAAGCAATGTAACGAATTCAGTAAGTGGATATCCTTTTCGAAGGAGACTAATAAACTTGAAAAGACAGATCAATATATAGCAATTGATATAGATCAAATAATTATTATAACATAGTTATACATTTATAAGCACAAGTAAAATTCACAGAATAAACCTGCCGTTGCTCTGAAAAGTGAATAGCATGCACTAGTTCTTATGATAATGCACCTAGGGCAGTAGTTTAAGTTATCTGGTAAAATAGAACGTATGGAAGATGACTAAATAGGATACTGTTAGTCAAACAACCTTATCATAGAAAGAATGAGAGAGAGAGAGAGAGAGAGAGAGAGAGAGAGAGAGAGAGAGAGAGAGAGAGAGAGAGAGAGAGAGAGAGAGAGAGAGAGAGAGAGAAATATGTTGGAGTAGGCTTAGAACATCAAGAAGATCAGCTAATACTCAAGCACTTATATAAAATTATTATTTACCATGTGGCACATTGACAATCATCTCGGTTAATATAGGGAGTCTAGCAAATCATACTTTTCTCTAGAAACCTTAGATTATATTGTAAGATATTCAATCGGTAAATATTGTTACCTCTATCAATTGAGTTATGGAACGAGACCAAAATAAGGCAACATGAAGCTTATTCAACTTTCAATCGTATAGTTAACGGCATCCTATTTACTGAAATATTTCAATGCTCGTTGAAGGTTAGCAGCAATATTTCTGTCATGTTAGGATAACAAGATCAATGAGAGTGGATTCTTTTGTAAATTATGCTATCTTATTTAATTTGTCATTGTTCATAGAAAAGGGCACAACCCTCCTAAAGCTCATAGTATTATATAATTTCGTTTGTAAAAAAAAAATCATTCAGTATTTATTAAAAAAAAAATGACGAAATATGTATTGGAATCGAAAAACAAATATTGATCTTCAGCACTTGATTGCCCAAATGCCTTCCAATATGTCCACTTACCTAATATATCACCTATGCAAGAATGTAACTCGAGTTGATCATCATAAAAAAATCAATCATTATCTTAGCAGGACATGAGCTATGATTTTGTACGAAATTTCATTCAGTTGCCAAACTTTTAAGAAAGGTCCCACATGTTCGGAGTAGTGCTATCACACTGTTACTGTAGGCTGTGAGTAAAGGGGTCGCGCTCTATTTCTTCGCAATTTCCTGCTGTTATTATAGAAAATATTACTGTTTTGGTATCCAGGCTAAAGCCTTTTATGTGCTGTGTGCCGAACTGCAAGGGGAATTACCGAACTCTGAACTGGACCGAAAGTGAGTGTGTTTTCCTTTCCAAATGCTGATGAAGAAAAAGCAAAGTGGTTGCACGTCATCAAGAGAACCCAATATGTTCCTAACAAGAATAGTAGGGTATGTAATATACTTGTTGTTGTAATAATCTTCAGTCCATTATATTTTTCAAGTGGTATTGGTCACAGAATAATAGCCTCTTGTATAATGATGAAAAGATTACCAAACTGTTTACAAAATTACTTGGGTATTTACACTTTTTTTCTTTTGCTACTTGCTACTTCATTTTCTCTTTGATTTCTCCTCTTTCTCTTTAATTTCTTGCTTCCTCATTCTTCGGTTGCTGCTCTCTCTCTCTCTCTCTCCTCTCTCTCTCTCTCTCTCTCTCTCTCTCTCTCTCTCTCTCTCTCTCTCTCTCTCTGTTTCACAAAAAGAAAATGTTACCACTTTAATATAGCATTTAAACGCTTTTCAGATGTGTCAGCTACACTTCAGATCTAATGATATTGAATCAGAGACATCCTTCTTTGATGAGACAATTGGGAAAAAATTCACAGTCAAGTTGAGAACCCCAACACTGAAACATGGTGCAATCCCTTCCATACTTCCAAACTGTCCAGCTTATTTATCTTCATCAACTACATCAAGAGTCTCCTGGTGAAAGACAAAACCGAAAAGAAGAGCAAGCCCTACATACAGCGGTGTTGCAAAGGAAATTTAAGAAGAACATCAGCGAAGCTCAAGGCAATTTTTCAGTGTCAATGAATTGAAAAATAAGCTAGATTTTTTGGACAAATCCTATTGGAGTGTTATAAGTATAGATGGATCACTAATAATCTGTAGATTAATAGAGTCCCCACATCCTTCCGTTATCCGGTCAGTGATTATTAAAGAAAACTGTGATGTCAGTGTGTTTATAAATGATATTAATGTGAAAATTCTAGGAAATCATAAAGTCCCTGCAGTTGTTAAGGATACTAGTGATCTGGACTTCTGTTAAGTAAAGTACGAATGACAGACATAAGGGAGCAGAAAACAGCAAAGCCTTCTAGCATAATTAGTATAATTCATTTGGTAATTTCCCTGCTATCAGTAATCAAAGAACAGTCATTTCAGCATTTCAGTACACTACAATTTGTATGTGAGCCGCTACATTTGATGACAATAAAGCGATTTGAGTATTCTGCAGAACTTTTAGTGTTTTTTTTTTCCATTGTTTTACAACAGCTCTCCAAAGGGTTACAGAATGTTAAGGGAAAATAATTTTCTGATACTGCCAAGTTATTCCACAATCAAAAGGGGCCTGATTTTGAACAAATGCCTTGTAATTTCCTAGCATATATAAAAAACATATTTAAGACACTTGATTCTGTTGATACAAAGTTAACAATAATGGTAGACGAAATACACATAAAGCCATATTTTGATTACAAAGGTGGGAATGTTGTTGGGGCAGCATGTGATACCAGTGAAGCTGCAACAAGTGCATATGTATTTATGATAAATAGTGTCCAGTCAAAATTTAGGGCTGTCATGCACATCATTCCAGCAAAATGTATGAAAGCTGAAGTTCTCCATAATATTTTAAAAAAAGTAATTGTTGGTCTGGAGGAGATAGGTTTCCATGTTCTGTGCGTAATAACTGACAACAATGCTATTAATGGCAAGCCTTTATCACTGTTTTCCAACCCACCAAAATTATCAATAGTTTATCCACACCCAGTAAATAGTAGCAGGCCACTCTTTTTCATGTTTGATTCAGTTCACATACGCAAATGCATCAGAATTATTTGGATAAATCAAAAAGATGTAGAAGTATCTATGGGGTACCCTGAATTTTCATCAGATGGTGTGTATTATGAAAATCACAAAACCCAGTTAACTCCTTTCAAAACCTTGCAAAAACTGTATAACTATTAAGCAGATAATTTACTAAAGCATTCATATAAACTAACACTGAAAGCCCGCTCTCCATCAGGTTTGGAAAGACAAAATGTAAAACTAGTTTTGCAGATTTTTAATGAATATGTTGTGGAAGCCCTTTTGAGTATAGGAAATAAACATTTATTGCCATGCTATTCCACTGTTGCAGAATACATAAAAATTATTCACACTTGATGGACAATAATGAATGTGCAGGTACCATATAAGGGTGTTCGAACAAAAAATAATCATTCTACTCCATTAATTGCTTGCACTAATGATGAAAAAATTAAATTCCTTAACAACTTCGGAAATTGGCTGGAAACATTGGAAAAAATGGAGTCAAAAGGTGGAAAACTCACCTGTGAAACTTTCACAGCTCTAAAGCACATCACTCACGCCATTAAAGAAATAGCTAGGTACTGTACATCAGAGTTAGATATGAATTATATACTTACTGGTAAATTTCAAACAAATAAATTGGAATCCCGATTTGGTCAATATAGACAACTGTCTGGTGGTAATTACAACATTTCTATTAGACAGATATTTGAGTGTAAAAAAAAAGATTCGAATCATGTCAGTGTTGGAGAGAAATTTTGACAATTAATAACAAGAAAATTGTACTAAGGGATTTGCAAACTAATTGAGAAGGACTTCAATATGTATCAAAATCAGATGTGATCGGTGAATTCAACTTAACTGTATTAAAGGAAGATATTGAAAAATCTAAAGATGTATTGCCAGTACTAGTTTATGTAGCAGGCTATTGCTGTTATGCTGTTTTTTAAGTTAAAAAAAATAACTGTGATAGTTGCAAGGCTATGATAACTTGCTACGATGAAAATGATATGCATAGAAACAATAAGTATATTGATGGTCTCAACAGAAGGTCTCTGATGTACCCAAATCCTATTGTAACAAATATTGTAATGTATTGTTACATTGTGATTGACAAAATAGTCCAAGATAAGTTTTTCCACAAAATTACCAATCACAGAGTTGAGGAGAGTGTCTTGCCCTACAACAAGTTAGCGGATGATGAAGCATTACTTCCAACAGATTCATGTGATGCTGGTCATAGTGCAGAAAAAAATTATAAAAATGATAATATGGACAGTAACGAATGTCCTTTTAAACAACTATTGCTCCAAAAACAACATCCTCTCTGAAAATAAGCTAATGAGTAAGGATAGAAAGAGAAAATTGCAAACATTAACCGAGTCAAAAAATAAAAAAAAATTTGTTAAATACTTCAAGTAAAGAAAATTTACAATAAGATCAGGTGACTGTTAAAAAATAATGTATTTTAAATTGCAAAATGTGTTTGATTTTTTTTTTGTATTTCTTTAAAAACTAAATTGTTACAATCATATTGTTTACTTATTATGCCTTAACTAAACCACAGAGAGTGTACTGCAGTTTTTTTAAGAAAGAGATATCCCAAAGCAGCAAAGAGGCTGAAAAACAGTTGTAGCATACTAACAGTGTGTGTGTTTTACTTTTTATTTTTAATTAGGCTAGTACCACGGGTAAGTAATATTTTGATAATGTTGTTACTTTTTTTCATCTAATTTTTAACCAGATTATCAAGACCGTCTCCCGTTGGTGTGTAAGATTCCTTAATTGTCCATGAGGGTTATCATCTGCAGACAGTAATAAAAAAAAAAAACAAGTTTGTATGTATAGTCAGTGCTTGTGTGAGAGAAAGAAGGGTTGTGGATGACCAGGTGGCTTTGCCAGGTGTTCCCATTAGCCAGAGGACTTAAGCCTGCCTGACACTTGCACGCATTTTTGCCACGCACTGGGTTTTTTCCCGCACTGTTCATGACCAGTTCACGACACGTTCACGCATAGTTCACGACAAGTTCATGCCACGTTCACGCCATGGCACGAATTGGCACGCCTAGTTCACGACACGTTCACTCATCTTTCCGCATCATTCCGCATCGTTCACGCATCGTTCACGACAGTTCACGAATTGGCCACTCCATATAAAAACGGGGCTTCTCCAACCCGAGGACATTCTTGGATTGGCTTCGGAAGAGACAACAATGCTTTCTGTCAGAGACACCATGGCATTGAGGAGAAGAAACGTATCTTTTTCGTTTGTATTTTTTGTTGCCCTTTAATTTTGTTTCAATAAGAAAGCATTTGATTTACATATAAATAGCAAACATAAAATATGTACAAGTATTAAGAAAGCATTTTACTTTAACATTAAAAGCAGCAAACATGAAAAGTTTTTAGGCTGTTGATTTTAAGGTAATAGAGAAAAAAGTGTGTTCAAATAAGAAATCATTTTATTTTTACATTAAAACAGCAAACAGAAAAAAATTTGTTTTGCTCTTCATTTTAAGGTGATAAAGAAGAATAAGTATGTTGATGAAATAAAACATCATTTTATTTTTACATTCAAACAGCAAACTTAAAAATTTCTTGGGTTTATTTTTCAGTTCATTTTTATTTAAAACAAAAGTTTTGGCTCTTGATTGGTAATAGAGGAAAATAAGTGTGTGCATGAAATAAGACATCATTTTATTTTTACCTTTAAACAGCAAATATAAACAATTATTAGGTTTATATTTTTCTTTCCTTTTCATTAATTTTTTCGTTTCTTTTTTGTCTCTTCATTATAAAGTTATAGAAATAGTTTGAAATAAGATATCATTTTTTTTTCACATTAAAACAGCATATATAAAAATTTATTAGGTTTATTTTTCATTCCTTTTCATTAATTTTTCGTTTCCTTTTTGTTTCTCTTCATTATAAAGTTATAGAAATAGTTTGAAATAAGATATAATTTTTTTTCACATTAAAACAGCAAATATAAAAATTTATTAGGTTTATTTTTCTTTCCTTTTCATTAATTTTTTTATTTCTTTTTTGTTTCTCTTCATTATAAAGTTATAGAAATAATTTAAATAAGATATCATTTTTTTTTCACATTAAAACAGCAAATATAAAAATTTATTAGGTTTATTTTTCTTTCCTTTTCATTAATTTTTTCGTTTCCTTTTTGTTTCTCTTCATTATAAAGTTCACGCCACTTCCCGCATCGTTCACTCCAGTTCACGCCAGTTCCCGCATCGTTCACTCCAGTTCACGCCAGTTCGCGCATCGTTCACAACTATTTTTGGCGTGCCAATGCGTGCCACAAACTTTAAACATTTCAAAGTTCTGGGCACGCATGGCACGCATGCCACGCATTGTTCCCGCACTGTTCACGACAATTTCACGACTCGTTCACGCGACTTCGCGCATCAATGAATGCCAGTGCGTGCCACGAATGCGTGCAAGTGTCAGGTACCCTTTAATCTGAACCGTCTTGTCACAACTTAACTTCTACCTTTTCCGTCTCCATATCAATCGACCTACTTCTACCCCCACTGGCCAGGCTTGTCACAACTTAACTCCTACCTTTTCCGTCTCCATATCAATCGACCTACTTCTACCTCAACTGACCAGGCCTGTATTCGAGACGGTCTTGGTCCAACATGGCCAAGCGTTTTGTGGGTTTCGATCAACTGTCATAATTCAAATACGAGTGGCCCATCACGGCGCATGCGCGTGGGTGACGTACCGGATCGCACACGTGAGGAACAAAACATTTTGTTTTTAGCCGGAGTAGACGTGCGTCTCCGAGCTGAGTCAACATGAAGGAAGAATTAATTACCGCGGTGTACCAGTGACAGCCAATATTCTAATGGATACATGTATGTAAATACCTTTGTTTAAAAAGTTTCTTTATATAGTATTCAGTTCACAAACAATTTACATATCTGATTTTTTTTATTGAATAAAATAAAGTGCAACCTTACAAATTTAGAAATCAGTAATCCTTACCTCAGAGTTACTACTAGTATCTCCTCCGTTGATATTGGTCTCCTGTATTTGGTATCAAATTTCAATATACAAGATATGATGCCCTCGTGAATTAGGTCAAAAGTTTTAGGCGACATCCGACAATATTAAAAAAACTTGTCTGGATGCTGTCGTAGCATATGAAAGAGTGTTGCATATTCTCCACTCTTTCCTCGTTCTAAATTTATATCATGAGTCCAGATTTTCCTGTTCTTAAACACTTCTAATTTTGTTGACAGCAATGAGTCATAGAGCAAAAATTTGCACGCTCCCTCCATAACGACTAGTGGTGCTGAACTGTCCATCTTGCAACCGTCGCTCGTTGTCTGGTTGAGCCACATCCGCAAAAGACGGACATGCTTATACATGTACGAGGCTGCTTAGCCGTGTTGGACGCACACAACAGATTCTGTGAGGCTTAAGCCTAACACCATCTATTGGCATCTTTTTTAATTTTTGCTATTGATCAATTCATTCAGCGAATATGGGGAAGAACGATGGTAGGCGATATCAATATTTGTTTTTCTTTTGGTGTCATTGATAATGTATTTAAAACGTAATACCTACTATACTTTTTTATTTGTTATAATATTTCATTATATTAATATCTGAGCACAATAAAATGAAAATAGATAATCTATTAATAACCTAGACTTTTATTTTCTCCTACACCGCAAATGACTTGCCCATCATAGACGGCATTATTACTCAAACTACCAACAAAACATGAGGGAATTTGCTCGAATTAACATATAAGTGGTGATTAGAGTCATATAAAATAATTCAATAGTTGTGGTATGATGATAGCATATGCTGAAGGTTACTAAAGGTTCACGATTCATCATTCATACAGTGATTAAGAGTCTCGTGACGTTATACATATTGCTAGCCCTGAAAGTTCTAAGCCACTTTAAGTAAACAGTGATATTCTTCCCCGTTATATAATTGCCTGATAATAAAACTAAACATACATTTAGTATGTTGCTTATCCTTCAAAAGATAAAAAAATAAATTGATGAAGGGGAAGGTGAAAAAATATTCAAATACTGCAGATAACAGCTGTGGTATGTAGATAGAAATAAATTATCTCCTGGATGAATAAAAAATAAAAGTTTTGATATGTTTCGCTGTATTCAAATAAAACGAAGACGAAACCAAATACAATTTTCAGACATTATTAAAAATTTAGTGTCAATATAACACTATTTCCTGATCTCGACGTGTTATTAATTATTAAACAGTATAAAAAATGAAACCCTGTTGTGGAAGCCGTTCACCAAATACATGATATTTCATTGCGCTCCTATATATTTTTTCATTTAGTTTTATTTAAAGTCAGCTTCATTTAAAACAAGATTACCTTTTAAAGGGCAATAAACTCTAAAGTACTATGTATTTTATTTATCATTCAATTTTTAAATTCAGAATTTCCCAGATAGCACTCTTGACAGAAAATGATATCTGATTTTAAATGCTCCCTCTTTGCTTAACTTTTGCAGACTGTTCCCTCTTACTTCAACTTGTTAGAGAGAGAGAGAGAGAGAGAGAGAGAGAGAGAGAGAGAGAGAGAGAGAGAGAGAGAGAGAGAGAGAGTTAAATTTGGCAGGTTCAATGTGTAATTTCGCTAGATATTTCCGGAGTATATCAAAACTACAGGTTTTTGGAAATTTTATGGTATAAGCAACCAATAGGACAATGTTTCTCTTTATCCTGATAATGGCCACAAAATGGCTGGCGTATTTTTTTTTTTTTTTATTCCAGCTTCTAAATAACCTAGAAATATGATTTTCACATCTACATACCATTTTCCGGGCCAAGCAATTCAATGGTATCCAAAAAATAAGCTAGACTCAACTAAAAACCTAATTGAATAATATATTTCATATTTATTTAATATTTAATAAGTGATCAGAAAAGAAATTTCCACTAAGTTAATGTCCATTAAAAACCAACATGCTCCTCATGACAGAAATGAGCCTAATGATTTAGGCAACCAGGGAGTCTATATATCATTACCATCATCGTCAACATTAGTTTCACACTTGACTTGCTCTGCGTATCCTTATCATTTTGTCACTCACTACCGCACGGGCAAAGCTTAATGCACGCTAAGCTCTTTGTTCTATCAGAATATCTAGCAGAAGAACAGGCTGTTGTGTATAAACACTTAACCATTTTAATGATGGGTTTTAGAGCAGGGAGATCATTTGTCATATTTGGTTTTAGCTGGATATCGGCTTCCTTGGGGTAGCCATTCTACAGGGGACTCAACTGAAGATCCTGCAGAGCAACGCTCGTATGTCCCCAGAGTTTGGCTTGGATATGGAATCTCAGAATATGCTGCCTCAGAACTCCAAGGGTAGGAGGTAGCATATGCTTGCCGAAGAGATGTCATTGCAGTTCAGAGTTGATATGATGTAGATAGTTTTTCTGGGGAAGTAGGCTGTACCGACGAATCTAGTCAGAGTTGCCAACATAGTTTCTGAAACTTATGCCCCTGTCGAAAGCACCTGTTGATAACCTATTAAATCTCCGTCTGGCTTCATGGAGGCATGTATCTGGCTATTTTGCCAATCAAGAGAATCATCCAATGTTCTCAGTGCCTGTGGAAGCATGGAAGATCTAGCGTCTAGTAGCTGGGCCACCTTCTCATTAAGAGTCATGTCAAATGAAATGACAGTAGAGTGATCTTCACTACCAGGTCGCTTACTCACCTGTCTTGCTTGAATGATTTCAGTTAGCAGGTCTGGCCACTCATGTGCTAATTCTAAGAGTTGTGGTAGGGTTCTGACTTATGTCAATGGCTTGCTTTCCTACAGCAGTACGTTGTGTCATACCAGCCTAGAATATTGTTAGAAGCTTCTACCATTTCCATTCTATATGAAACAGTAGCACAATAAATTCTATTGTCACATCTGCTAGAACCCTGAGATACCCTGAATTGTGACAAAGGGTCTATTTCTCTATGCAGGCTGTGGTTTTGCTGGTTACAGTGCAGCATATCAACATATTATGGCGTGGTACATAGACTCTGGGCATCACATAACTTCAAGGGGGGTGCGACTGGTTTTCTAGAAACCTCTACCTTCTGGTATACAGCAGTAATCATTTCATGGATGGTTCCATTCCCATCATCAATGTCATCTCAAAAGTTTGTTCAAAATTACACAAAAACAATAGACAGTTGTATACAGAGATGTTGGAACTTTCAGGATTTTTGTACAACAGTATTGGCTATAGCTGTTTCAACTAGCGGATATGGCCATTTGGGAAACAATAGTTATCTGCACTAAAGATCCATTAGCTTCTTGTTATGGTCATTAGGATGAACAGTGGCTTTTCTTGAGCATGAGGCGGCCTAAATGCTGTTGATTCTCCTCTCGTCTTGTAGTTAACTTGTTGGTGGGATTTGAATCCATACATAATGATCTGGCTAGTTGTGAGTGCTGCTCTGTCAACAACTTTGGTCCTCCTTAGAGTTTATATGGGCTCCGTAATTCCTTTCATGATCTGGCAGATTGCAATATATAGTTCTGCTGGAATATCATGGATGACACTGGTGACCTCTATGGTGTTTGTATCCTTGGTTGTATTGGTAAAGTCTGCAATGCTTTTCCTTATCACCTGTACCGCTCTGAAGATTGTCTCTATGATGCCTCCATCATCATGACTTCATCCCATCACAAAATGAACCATGCTTTCATTGCATGCTTCACAGCTGACTGTTTACTCTTTTTTATATCACAGGACTGCAGGTGTGGCAAAGAATTGACGATCTTTTTTCAACAATTTTTTATTGATTGTAGGTATCAAATGTTCCAAGTCATCTCTGCCAATCATAATGACTTATGTGAATTTCATATCTCTTTTAGGTAGATATACTTGGTTCTGCATTTGAACATCAATGAGGGTAATTAGCTCAAGGAGATTCGAGAATTATAGCAAGGGTTCTTACAGCCTCCTCTGTTTCCTCTGCTGCTGACTTATTGCTGTCTATGGAAAGAATGCTTTTCACGATAGGTTCTGTAGTTATAATAATAATAATAATAATAATAATAATAATAATAATAATAATAATAATAATAATAATAATAATAATAATAATAATAATAATAATAATAATAATAATAATAATAATAAGGAGTACAATTTAACCATAAAAGAAACCCTTTCTGGTACAATTTAAGCACATAAATGGTGGTCTACCTTTAAATCTGCACTCTTTGGTGTAAAAGCAACAGTTCCTCCTTTACTTAAATCAGATGGCTCAGTCACTCACTGTCCAAAGGAAAAGGCAACCCTTTTGGCTGATGTTTTTGACAGCTAACAGAGGAATGAAAAACTTGAACTTCCTGATTCCTGTTTTCCTGAGGCTAAGCTAACTAGTTTAGCTTTTCAATCTAGTGAAATTAAAGCTCTGTTGATGGACCTTGATGCTTATGCAGGTGTAGACCCAAATGGTATTTTTCCTTTGTTATTTTTATAAAGACAGCAGAATTCTTAGCTCCAAAGTTATCTGTTATTTTGTGCAAGTTAGCAAGAAGAGGAGCTTTTACCACTTGGAGAATTACTCCTCTATGTAAATGTGTTTGTGGTAGCTCAAGTCCCACTGATTACCACCCAATTTCCATAGCTCCCATATTATCTAAAGTGTTTGAACGTCTTCTGGCAAAATGTCTTAATAGGTTTGCCTAGTTTGCAATTTGGTTTGCCTAAAGGCCTTGGAGCATGTGATGTCCTTCCCACAATCTCCAATGTTGTACAGAAATCTCTTGATTGTGGTCAGGATTGTCGTATGATTGGCCATAATTTTAATGCTGCCCTTGACCGTGTTAATCATGAGGCCCTTGTTTTCCAACTCAAACAGTTGGGAGTGGGTGGGTCGTTTCTTAGCATTATTATTGATTTTTTAAGTAATAAATCTCAAAGAGTTGTTGTTGATGGGCACCATAGTGAGTATAGGACTGTGATATCCAGTGTTCCACAGGGTAATGTTTTTGGCCCATTACTTTTCATACTATATACATATGACATATGGTTTAGCCTAGAAAACAAGCTAGTTGCCTATGCAAATGATGCTACTCTCTTTGCATCAATTCCATCCCATGAATGTAGATTTATGGTTGGTGAATCCCTTAATAAAGATTTAGCTAAAATTAGTGCATGGTGCAAATTATGGCGTATGAAGTTAAATCCTAACATAGCTCAAAGTATGATTGTAATTAGGTCAAGGACAGTGGCTCCTCAACATCCGGATCTCAGTATTGATAATGTGTCTTTAAATTTGTATGACTTTCAAAATTTTAGCTGTGATTCTCGACAGCAAATTTACTTTTGAGAAACACATTAGTTCTGTGTCTTCTTCAATTGCACAAAAAAAAAAAAAAATTGCTTGTTGCGAAAGTCTTTTAAGGTTTTCGGGGATCAATCTATTCTGAAGAATTGTTTTAATTCTTTCATTCTACCTTGTTTAGGGTATTGTTCTCCTGCCTGGTCTTCAGCTGTTGATTCTCCTCTTAATTTGTTGGAGAGAAACTTACGGTCTTTTAAATTTCTTATTCTTGATCTAGATATTAATCTTTGGCACCGTCGTTCAATTAGTTCATTATGCATGTTGCATAAGATTTTTCATAACTCTGACCATCCTTTATATTCAGATCTCCCTGGACAATTCTATCCTGTTCGTAATACTAGGCAGGCAGTTAATTCTAATAGCCAGGCCTTCTCCATCATGAATCTCAATACTACACAGTATTCTAGAAGTTTTATTCCAGCTGTTACCAAGTTGTGGAATGATCTTCCTAATCGGGTAGTTGAATCAGTAGAACTTCAAAAGGTCAAAGTTGAAGGAAATGTTTTTATGTTGACCAGGCTGACATGAGTCTGTTTATAGTTTATATATGACATATCTGTTTTGACGTTGTTACCGTTTTTAGAATAATTTATTGTTAATTTGTTCTAATAATTTATTTATTTCCTCATTTCCATTCCTCACTGGGCTATTTTTCCCTATTGGAGCCCTTGTGTTTTTGGTATCTTGCTTTTCCAACTAAGGTTATAGCTTGGCTAATACTACTACTACTACTACTACTACTACTACTACTACTACTACTACTACTACTAATAATAATAATAATAATAATAATAATAATAATAATAGCAAAAACTAGAAAAAAAACGCAAAACCCTTGAATAAAGACATCCACAGTGATATATTTATATATAATACCTGTCTTACTCTCAAGGTTTTCGCAGTCTTTTTACAAACAGCCTCTTCATCTTAAGCTAAAGAGGTACTTTGGAAAATGTGAGGGAAAGCCTGAAGGCTAACAGATAATATCTCCCGCTATATATCACTGTGGTTTTCTGTATTATGAATTCATGATAATATTGCCACTACTACTACCACCACCATCACTACTACTACTACTACTACTACTACTACTACTACTACTACTACTACTACTACTACTACTACTACTACTAATAATAATAATAATAATAATAATAATAATAATAATAATAATTTATTATAATTTTTTTTCCTAATCGCAGTCTACACAGACTGGTGATTATAGTGTAGGGTTCTGGGTTACATCCAGCTTCCTTACGAATCCATCCAATACCTCACTATATTTGCTATTTCAAGTAGCACGCTCATTTGAACTAGGCCTAGGGTGATATCGCATCCTATCTTCTCATGATTGCTTTTCAATGACTCAGGTATGGTCCTTAATGCTCCTATGGTCATTGGAACCTCTTTTATTTGCATGTTCCATAGTATTCAATTCCTAAGTCTTGGCCTTTCTATACATTTTTCCCCTTATCTTCCACTCTTAAGTACCACGGTACTGCAGCATTTATGGGTGATACTTTTGAAAGGCTACCTATAGTATAATCAACATTATTATCATTATAATGTTAATATTTCGTCGTTTGATGGCATTATCGGGTATTTTTATAATATTCCATCCTGTATCATTATCACTTTGGATTTTTCATAACCAACATTACATATTTTATAGCGCTTTACCTGTTTCTAGTTATATTCCAATTCCGCTTGTGTACCTAATATTACTATCATAAGTAGGGTTATACTTGTTATTATTGCTTTAGATGTTATATTTTGTCTCCATTGACCTGTTTTACGAGTGAAATTCCCTCAAGATGAAGCATGCTGAAAATCTAGATAACATTCGAAATCTATCCCAAGGATCAGCAATAAGACCTCAGTATAAAAATACGCCCTCGACTTCACACTTCCATTCATGTATCTACACGAAAGCCTCATCAGCAATACATCACACTATTAGGTTTCAACTTATCCTCCACATACTTTATGCTTGTCACGTTCCAACCTATTCTAGCTGCCCTTTTTATTTTCTTCCCTTCGTTTTAAGATATTCATTTCTAAATTTACACAGAGGAGTTTCTCGACTATTTCTTATTTCATTCGTAATCCCCCAACTTTTTTTTTTTTTTATTACTTTATCTTTTTTTACAGGGCTTTTGTTCCCATCTTCCCTCTTCGGTCCTGCGTCTTTTTTCATTCAACCTTCATAAGTTACAACAACAAATAAAGCCGTTTCTAATTAATTGCAGGACAAAGGCCTTGGCCATCTCTTTTCATGTCTGGGGTTTGGCCAGTTTTCAGCACCACCCTGGCCAGTGCTGATTGGTGATGGTGGGAGATTTTCTTTTGGTCGCTCTTAGTAAACCAAAATATTATGGGTGGGTCTGACTAGTACAGTTTTGCTGATCACGGCGATGCACAATACTTTCACCACGTTGAGGTATTTTCTCTCATTCACTTTCAAACAGATATTCAACGGCTCACTCAATTCTCCATCATCATTGACAAAATTCTTTATTATATATCTCCGTGTTCCATAAACTTCTGCCTCGATGGATAGGCCTATACTTTGACAAGTTTCTTATATGGTTTTAGACCTTTTCTATATTACCAAAAATTAATGGCGTAACGTCATTGGACATCCGATATTCTAACATCTATCCACGACCTCTTTTCAAAGCAGACAAACTTGTATCGTCTGGTTATTTCTTTATACCTTCGCCCGTCACACCATCCTCATGAATTTCCAACAGCCACACAAATATCGCGTACATTTGCCTAAGACCTGATTTTATCCAACTTAAATCAATTTCCCTTCTGTAGATTCAGTGCCATTCTTATTACTAATGATAGTAGTAGTAGAACATTAATGATAAAGAGAAAACTATGAGAATAGTAGTATTAACACTACTACTACTACTACAACAACTACTACTACTACTACTACTACTACTACTACT
>NC_090739.1:85596121-85598201 GCF_036898095.1 Palaemon carinicauda
ATCAGGAATAAGAAATTTATTAGACCGTAAGTTTCTGTCCAACAAATCAAGATGAGAATCAGCAGCTGAAGACCACACAGGAGAACAATACTCAAAACAAGGTATAATGAAAGAATTAAAACCCTTCTTCAGAATAGATTGATCACTGAAAATCTTAAAAGACTTTCTAATTAAGCCATTTTTTGTACAATTGAAGTGAAGAAGACACAGACCTAATGTGTTTCTCAAAAGTAAATTTGCTGTCGAGAATCACACCTAAAATTTTAAAAGAGTCATACAAATTTAAAGAATCATTATGAATACTGTGATCCGGATGTTGAGGAGCCACCGTCCTTGACCTACTTACAATCATACTTTGAGTTTTGTTAGGATTCAGATTCATACCTCATAATTTCCACCATGCACTAATTATAGCTAAATCTCTATTAAGGGATTCACCAACCCCAGATCTACATTCAAGGGATGGAATTGATGCAAAGAGAGTAGCATCATCTGCATATGCAACAAGCTTGTTTTCTAGGCCAAACCACATATCATGTGTATATAGTATGAAAAGTAATGGACCAAGAACACTACCCTGTGGAACACCTGATATCACAGTCCTATACTCACTATAGTACCCATCAACAACAACTCTTTGAGATCTATTACTTAAAAAATCAATAATAATGCTAAGAAACGACCCACCAACTCCCAACTGTTTGAGTTTGAAAACAAGGGCCGCATGATTAACACGGTCAAAGGCAGCACTAAATTCAAGGCCAATCAAACGAACTTCCTGACCACAATCAAGGGATTTCTGTACAGCATTGGAGATTGTAAGAAGGGCATCAAAGGTTCCAAGGCCTTTATGAAAACCAAATTGCAAACTAGGGAATAGATGATTACCTTCAGCAAACCTATTAAGACGTTTTGGCAGAAGACGTTCAAAAACTTTAAATAATATGGGAGTTATGGAAATTGGGCGGTAATCAGTGGGATTTGAGCTACCATAAAGACATTTACATAGAGGAGTAACATTACCAATCCTCCAACAAGTGCTAAAAGCTCCTCTTCTTGCTAGCTTGGGCAAAATAACAGATAACTTTGGAGCTAAGAAATCTGGTGTCTTTATAAAAAAACAAAGGAAAAATGCCGTTTATGGGAGGTTAGAAATAATAAGGATACAGCCAAAATTTTCCGGTTTTATTCATTTAATTAATTTTCTCAACAAAGTATATTTTTGCTCTATGAGATTGCAAAACTGGAGTAATTTTAGACTACTGTATCTATTAGGGATGATTGCGATATTAAAGAATAAAAACTCTTCCTTTGAGGTGATATAACTATTTTGCCTCCCCACACCAACCCCCATAAATGCTGTTTGCATAAATGTTATAAGAATACCAGCTATTATCTCAATTTTAAAAAGAGCAGAAAATGCTCATTAAATTTTGAGATGAGATTCAAAATAGAAATATGCAAAGTACATCGTTAGCCTTTGGTTTCCTAACTTAAATTATATGAAAAATTCAACGTCTACTCTTCTACTTCCAGTCACATCACAGGTATGAAAACGACTTTAAGATGTTCAAGAAACTCCTCTGTGATAATGCTCTTCTCAAATCTACTTACCAGGCCTGGTTCATATATCTAACGCTCTGTTTATGCGTATTAGTGATCAAAGGATGTCTTCCCTTGATGCGGTTTGTAACAACTTTAACCACTCTCACATGATCCTTAAATGATTCATTATCTTAATATATAGCATCCCACTGTTCAATTGCAAGAGGACCTGTTACAGTGATATTACCAATGCCCTCTATTGTAATTATCTTTCTTAGACAATTGGCGCTCCCAATGTAATAGAAACTTTAATGCATTTCTTTTCTTTAAAATTGATGTAAATTTTCAAGAAATCCTTACGTGCATCGGAAAGAATCCTTCAGCATTATTCATTACTCACTTATTCTACGACTCGAATCAAAAACCGTCGAAGCCTCATACTCTGAGAATCTTACTCGTTCCTCCAAAGAAAAAAAAAAATACTAATCATATTAGCTGATAAAGCTTTTCTGTATGAGACGGTTTAAGCCCTTGG
>NC_090739.1:85598701-85606201 GCF_036898095.1 Palaemon carinicauda
TACATTAACACCACCTATCAATTAGACTACCTATCAACTTGTTTTTTTTTTTCACAAATCTGAATATCATGATTTCACAATTCCAGTTCAATAAGTTAGTTCTCCAACCAAAGCTGTTTATATCATTATTGGCGGAATGTGCGACCTGTATTTCACTAGGTTGCCTCTGTTATTGTTACTAATAATACCAATAAGCGTATGGAAAGAGGAAGAATTCTCTGTGTTATGTCCACGATTGTAAAACGTGAAAGGTCAGCGGGATGTTACAAAAGGCCAGTAGTATTCCATGTACCGTGAATTGGACTATTATATTTTTTAGGCCTAAGTGTACCAATTAGGGTTACTTTTAGACCCAACTTCCAAAAACCTAGTTCTGATGGGACGTCCAATTAGCGTTTAATCCGAACATTTACTGGGCCAAATTGAAGATACATAAAAAAATATGCTCATTGCCAGGCTTCTAAATGATTAATATATTATTAGGGTGTTATGGAGTCAGTTCCATCTAGGTCTAAGTGATGCCTGAAATCTGATGCAATGAATACAAACGTCGATTGTAGGTTGAAGTCTACTTTAAACACCCGTTTTTACGCATTGGAATACTAAAGTTTTTGCACTTAATTAAGAAAATTTATGTTTTCTAAGTCTATGATTAGGATTGTTTTGGTCAAAGAATTCATTACCTAATGATTACGCCAAACTTTTATGTTTTATTCCTTTATCAATTAATTTAGCGTAGAATATAGCAAAGCAGGAACAGGGTAAGAAAATGATAGCCAGCAAACATATAACAATTACTATATTTAAGATTATCAGGTCTGTGATTTATAAGTCTCTGTGATTTGAGACTCAGATGGAGACAAGTAAAAGGAATTCTGACCAACAGCAAATATCCAGAACGAGTTTCAAGAACGCAGTTCGGATGTGAAAGATAATAATCAGAAACACAGTTTCCTATGATTTCCATTCTTCGCAGAGCTCTGTGTTATCTTTATAATTCAGCATCGTTGTAATGATGGAAGTAAAAATATCCAGTGACATAACAGGTTTCGCAAAAATGTCTCTACAAATACATTCAACAGTGGAAGAAGCTAATCTCTCATGTAACATGCCTTGGGTCATTTATATACTGCCGCCAATACTGAAACAGAGTTTCTCCCTTGTGTGGTAGTGGCGGTAACCCTGCCGCCTTCTTCCACACTTGATATAGGACCCTTTCCCTGCCCCTCTCTGTCGTTTATCAATGGCCTAGACATCGCAACCCTGTGGCCGTCGTCCTACAATCTCACCGCTTGCCGGGTATGTTGTGGTGCCGGCCGGGCTCCTACATAAGCAGCTGTATAGTCCTTCAGTCTTTCCCTTATGGACGCAAGACTCCGGGAAAGGTTGTGCCGGCTGTGACGGCTGCCGGTGGGAGACCCCTCTACTCTCGAGTGTTCTTCAGTCCTCTCTTGGATTGACATCCACATCCCCGAAGTCGGCAGTGACCGACACCGGATTTTGTGGTTGGATGGAATCTTGAATGATGCATTCTCCCCTTCCATTTGAACCCTCACTCCGGAGGAAGGCAGTAAAGTTAAGTACTTACACCCTTATTTATTGTTAACAAACATTCAATAAGGTAGCCCTTCACTCCATACTTTTTCTCTCTCTGTCAGCTATTGCCGCCAGGTACTAACCCAGCCGGCAGCATGCTGACTGGACCGGTGCCATCAGGTACTAACCCAGCCGGTGACATGCCGGCTGGACCGGTGCCTCCAGGTACTAACCAGCCAGCGACATGGCGGCTGGATCGTGCCGCCAGGTGCTAGCCTAGCCGGCAACATGCCGGCTGAACTACAGTATATGATTATACAGTAGCCAGTATATTTGAAGTATAGTATATACTGCAGACAGAAAACTATAGTATATATTATACAGTAGTTATTTTCCAACATACCTTGTGCTTCCTGGCACAGTCTGTTGTTGAGACCAACCCTATATTGGAGGGAAAGATTTCCTTCAATACACTGATAGTTAATCAGTTAACAACTTCCCCTACAATATTAAAGAACTTAAGAAGGGTCAGTGTTAAGATACAGTTATCTACCCTTAGGGGTTAGAACCCTTCTCTTGAGTTTCCTGAGAAGAAAAACTCTATGGCTTCAATTTTGGGGGAGCTCACAGCAATTGGCTGGACAGGAAGCACAATTATGTGTCTTTCCTAGTTCCTTTCTAGCTTGACTATCCTAAGCTATAATGGTTAAAATATTAATATTAATATTTTATGTGAATTGCTTATCATATGAGATAAACAACCGCATAGTCATTTAATTTTCCTCTCTTTACAGGAGGACCTAGTGAAGTGCTATGTAATTTTTTGCATCCACAGGAGTAAGGACTTCTGTGGCCACAAAGGGTGCAGGTCCCATACCCCCTGCACCATCACTAAGGAAACCCTGCGGTACTGGGACCCAAAAGACTACAACATATGCTGGACCTTGGTGGCCGATAGTTTCGACGACTCCAAGTCAGCGGAGTCGAGGGATGCAGCGTGAGCAAAACTGCGTAGATGGGTACGAGGGTTCCAAAAGATCTCTACGGGACCGTACCTTCCTAATGAAAGGATGCGCAACTTGCTGTTCCCTAAAGCGGGTATTAAAGCTGTCATACCCCAGTCACGACCTGAACTGCCCTGTGCCCAGATTGACATCGAGTCGGATGTCATTGACGCATTACAAGGCATGGACATGCACCAGGAAGAAAGGATGTCTGAAGTGTCCACAGACACTGAAAAGGATCTTCTCAAGGATGATCACGAGGACGAGTCTACACTACCTCCCGATGTAGATGATGAAGTCCAGTCAGAGTCCCTTCCATCGGTGCTGGCACTGGAGCCGTTACCCTCAACATCTTCTGCTCCACCATCAGACGACATGAGACAGGCACTGGCCAATCTTACGGCTCTAATGGAGAGCATTCGCAAGCAAGGCAAAGCTAGGGAAGCGAAACTTGAGAGAGAGCTCCGTGAAGCTCGACTCTCCGCCTCCCAAGGGTCACACAGGAGACCCAGAGTCCAAGACCTGCCACCCTGCTCCGAAACTAATCCCTGGTTATATATGGAATTTATACTGATCACCAATGACAAACTTTACATTTCGGAGAAGATGGGAGCCGTCCCTCTTGATGACATTCAGTTCTGGCCAAGCTTCAATGCTTACCCAGACTGCTTCATTCGACTGAAGCAGGAGCCAGCGTCGAAGGAAGAGAGGGAACCCAAGGAGGTCAATGTATTCGACCATGACAAGGCACAGGCTCTCTTTTCAAGCAGCCTAAAGAAGGTGGGCTACACGAACTCTAAGGTGTCTGCCCTGAGCAAAAAACATCCTACCTTTCTTGCTCCAGCTTCAATAGCCTTCCCCTTTACATCGAATTCTTTTAAACCCGTTGCCAAGGCAGTAGATGCAGGCAAACCTTGTCCTACACTGGAAGAGTGTAGACCCCTGTCGTTAGCCCTGCCCATGGAGGATAAGTATTGGAAAGAAGTCCACCTAACCTTCTCAGTTGGGAAGTTGGAGGCAGTTATCGCTGGACGACAGTTCAACGAGAATCTCTCAAAGCAATCAGATTTTCTCTTGCGTAGGGAGCAAGAGACAAAAGAGAGAGTAGCGGCATCCCTATCCCTACAGAACTGTATGGAGATGTGCGCAGGCTTGAAGAGCACCTTAGACATGAACATGGTCAAGGCCAAGATGCATATGGCCACCTTAGTAAAGGACCTGTATGGATTTATGAAAGCCAGGAGAGCATGCAGAGAGTTCGTATTTGCTACAGCAACTGTAAAACACGAACCCAGGAAGCTGATAGCTTCCAATATCTGGAGTAAAGACCTCTTCCCAAATGAAGTGATCAAGGAGGTAGTTGACAAAGCCGCCACAGAGAATAGGAACTATTCTCCAGAAGTGGGGCAAGTGATCAAAATGAAAATCTTCCCCGGATGCGGGTCCCCAGCCTAAGAGGAAGACCAAGAGACCTAGACTATCCTCTCGGCCTGCCCAGCAACAACATCCCACAGTCACCATGACCGCGGTGCCCCAAGTGGTTGCTCAACCGCAAACCACTTTCCAAATGGTGCCTCAACAGCTGGTTGCCCAGTCACCTGCATTCAACCCTGGGTTTGAGAGGCACACCACTACCTTTTGTCTCAAAGGTAGAAGCTCCAGACTGGGCTCCTCAAAACACCCCACACGAGGAAGGGGAGGACACGGTCAGGGAGGTAAATCCTTCGGACAACAGAAGCAATGAGATGCTTCAGGTAGGAGGGAGGCTCCAACAATTTCAGGATCGTTGGACATTCGATCCTTGTGCCCACAGCCTAATCAAGAACGGACTTGGATGGAGTTGGAGCAAGGCTCCACCATCATTTCCTCAATTCTTCCAACACTCCACCCCCTTACTGGAAGAATATACCCTAGAACTATTGAGCAAACGGGTAATAAGGAGGGCAAAGTCCATCAAATTCCAGGGAAGGCTGTTTTGTGTTCCCAAGAAGGACTCAGACAAACTCAGAGTCATTCTGAACTTATCGCCACTCAACAAGTTCACTGAGAATAGCAAGTTCAGGATGTTAACACTTCAGCACATAAGGACCCTGTTAGCAAAAGGGACGTACACAGTCTCAATAGACCTGGCAGATGCTTACTGGCGTATTCCAGTCAACCGCCCCCTCTCCTCCTACCTAGAATTCAGGCTACAGAAGAAAAAGTACGTCTTCAGAGTCATGCCCTTTGGACTAAACATAGCCCTAAGGATCTTCTCGAAACTTGCAGAAACAGTCGTTAAACAATTACGCCTAGAAGGCGTTCAGGTAGCAGCGTACCTGGACGACTGGCTGGTGTGGGCAGCATCCCTGACGGCTTGTGTGCAAGCATCGAAGAAAGTGATCCAGTTCCTGGAACATCTGGGATTCAAGATCAACATCAAGAAGTCTCGACTTTCTCCAGCTCAGGAGTTTCAATGGTTGGGAATCCATTGTAACTTGAAGTCCCACCGTCTCTCCATTCCCCCAGGGAAGAGGAGAGAGATTGTAGAATCTGTCAAGAGACTACTGAAATCCAAGAGGATCTCAAGACGCCAACAGGAAAGAGTACTGGGCTCTCTCCAGTTTGCAGCAGTGACAGACCCAGTGCTAAAAGCACAGCTGAAAGATGCGTCAGGAGTCTGGAGAAGATACGCATCAAACTCTCAAAGAGATAAAAAAAGACTGATACCGACCTTACTAAGATCACTTCTCAAGCCATGGTCAAAGGCAAAGAACCTGAAGAGGACTGTGCGCTTACAACCACCTCTACCATCGATAACCATCCGCACGGATGCCTCGACGGAAGGATGGGGAGGTGACTCCCATCAAAGGAAAGTCCAAGGGACTTGGTCTTCTCTGTTCAAGACCTTTCACATCAACATTTTGGAGGCCAAGGCAGTCCTTTTGACGTCAGGCTGATCCTTGACAGTGAAGTGATAATGAGGTGTCTGAATTGACAAGGCTCGAAATCGCCCCATATCAACCATGTGATATTAGCCATCTTCCGTCTGGCGGAAAAGAATAGATGACACCTATCAGCAGTTCACCTTCAAGAGTTCCGCAATGTGTCGGTGGACGCTCTATCCAGGCTCAAGCCGATAGAGTCAGAATGGTAACTTGGCAAAGACTAATTCTCTTTCATCTTCCAACAAGTCCCGTAACTGCAGATCGACCTCTTCATGATGAGCGACAAAAAGAAACTACCTCGATATGTAGCCCCATACGAGAATCCTCTAGCGGAGGCCACGGACGCCATGTCCCTCAATTGGAACAAATGGAACCTTCTATACGCCTTTCAAGTAGACCTGTCGAATGAAATCTTTAACAAGATCCCGAAGCATGTGCTAGACTCAGGTCTACAGCTCCTCCGAAGCCCATTTCGTGGTCCTTGGACTAGGTCCTATATTACGCTTCAACAGTAAACAATGAGGATTGCTCTCTCAAGGATCTAACTCAAAAAGTTATTTTCCTGTTCGCTATAGCCACAGGGGCTAGAGTTAGTGAAATAGTGGCCCTATCCAGAAACGAAGGCCATATTCAGTTCACAGAAGTAGGAGAATTGAATCTCTTTCTTGATCCAGCCTTTCTCGCCAAAAACGATCTACCCACTAAGAGATGGGGTCCCTGAAGAATCTACCCTCTGAAGGAAGATATCTCTCTGTGTCCAGTAGAATGTCTAAAGGTCTATCTTTGAAGAATTTCAGATATCAGGGGAGGAAAGCTCTTTAAAGGAGAAACTTCAGGATCAAACTTATCCCTAAAACAACTGAGGGCGAAGCTCACCTACTTTATTCGCAGAGCGGATACTGACAGTACACCCGCAGGTCATGATCCAAGAAAAATTGCTTCATCACAGAACTTTTTTCAGTATATGGACTTCAAGCGTCCTCGCTCATACATTGGATCAAGTCATCCAGAGTGTTCTACAAGCATTATGCAAAGCAAGTGCATGAGTTGAAGCATTATGTGGTGGCGGCAGGTAGTGCTGCAATGAACAGTGAAAACACTATTGGGGGTGAAGATTGCTATGTGTCGTATCAAGATATACATCCCCTGATATTATGTGATATCCTTAAGAGAAATTTTAAGGATATTTGTGCTAGGAGTTAGAATTCTGGAGACCTAAAGGTCAATTCTCTGGGAATATCACAGTAGTCAAATATCCCTTGGAAAGCTACCAATATGAACCTTCTATCGGGACGACATGGCTTCGCTCAAAATCCGTTTTGTATATTTAAATGGGTCCAGCTCATAAGGTGAGTTCCTCTCATGTAGGCATAAGTCTGGTATGTAAATTATTTAAGACTTTAGTCGTTAATTTCATTGTATTTTTCATTCAAATCAGTATATGTAAATTTACGTTATTTTTAAGAATTAACTTTTTATTTCACATACATGTATTTTGTTATGAATATCTATATGATCCATACGAGATATGAGCAAAGGCTTATGTAAATCTTCTTCATATTTTATGAGGTATTGCGATATGTTTCTGAGAAAATACGCAACTCTTTCATTTGCCATGTGTTTTGGAAGGTTCGCAAAAACTCCAGTGTTAGATTTTCTCTTTTTTTTTTTATTTTCGAGAATGGTAAGTGGGCGGAGCAGCTGAGAGAAAAAGTTGCCTGAAAGCAAGGTTTGTCCCCCTGAATTTTTATCTAGTTGATAACTGTGGCGTCGCTAGGTGCCTGCCCCCAAGCTATTAGAATAATCTAAAAGCTACTAAATACATATATAAGAGCCCCCAGGGATGCAAAGTAGCAGAAGAGAAACAGCCATCCTATGAAAGAGCCAAAAGTATATCAACTCCCTCTCAATGTGCCTATAGTGTGTCTTCTCCTAAGTTATTTTGTGCCCCATCGTATAACGTGTGTAGTGTGATTAAACCTTGCTGCATAATTTGCCAGAAATATTAAATTTATTGTTTGATGGTGATTGTT
>NC_090739.1:85611201-85626201 GCF_036898095.1 Palaemon carinicauda
TAGAGATGCTTTACCACACATGTCAGTAATATCGATAACAGAAAAAACCCTCTTGAACCAAACCAAAGCACTGCTGATATACTTGATGCAGATATATATTTCATGAGTCTGATGGAAGGAAATATGGTCACCGATGAAAAAACAAAGGCCGCAAGATAGAATGTGACAGGAAAAAGGGTGAAAATGGCTTTAGTAAATGAGATTGTTGAGTATGTAGAATACCATAAGCTGTTCACTTATGGGCTGCTGTTGTTAAAGTCAAGATCAAACATTGACCGGGAGGATACAGTAGGCAATTATGAACTTTCTGTTGTGCCACGATCAATGTTTTCTGTAGATAGAATCATGCTTCACTGATCACCAAAAAAGTTATCTTAAAACTCTGTTGGAGAAATTGACAAAAAAGGGAAAAAGTCTATCAGATACAAATGAAGAAACCCATGACATTGTGAGAGAAAAACAGGATGAATCACCTAAAGAATAGAAGGTAGTAATACTGGATGGCTTGGCAGAGAGTCAATCATTGGGCAAACTCGACTTCCTCACATACAGCATCCAGTTAGTTGAACACTTCACCAGTCATTTCCTGGCAAAATAAGGTGATCCAGATGAAATTCACCTATTCTTTGATCGGTATGATGTTCCAACTACTCTCAAGACTACCTCACGTGACAGGAGACCGGGAAGTCAGCCCTCAGTTGCTCATCATATAACAAACTCCACCAACGTATCCAGGGTACCAATTAAGAAACTCCTGGTCCATGTTATATTAAAGTGCAACCTCACAAGCTATATGGCTGAGAAGGTTTCTGAAGAGAAAAACATATGGTCACTGCATTAGGAGCTCAGTGCCGGCAACCCTAAAAATGTCAATTATCTTCACAGTCAGCAGGAAGAAGTAAATACAAAGCTTCTCCTGCATGCTACTGATGCAACAAGTTGTCGGGCATCAGTCATTAATATCCATTCACCATTATTAAAATGTAGTCATTATCATATGCTGGGCAAGAAAACCAACTTATGTGGTGGAGACTAGTACTAACCGGTGATTTATTCCTCAAGTGCCCATTCTTTATGCCCTTAGACCTGATGCATATGCTGCTTTGTCAGGGTTGCATACCATCAGTGGGGCTGACAACACTGGAACCTTTGCTGCAAGGAGAAAACTGGCATTTTGGAAAGCATTCAAAGAGCACTAGTAAAACTGGAAACCACACCGAAGCCCAGCAACATCGTTCTTGCTGGGATAAAAAAAGTTTATTTGCAAAGTATATCTGTCAGGCACCAAGATTACCATAGTTCAGAAGCTGAGATGGTTTTTGTTCACAAGCTGGCAAATGCAGACTGAGAGGCTGCCTCATACTAAAGATGCACTGCAATAATCAAATGTGACATATAAAGATGTAGCTGTCGAAGAGTCAACCTCAGCTGTACAGAACTCTGCGGATTTTGTGAAATTATTGACGTGCGTCAAACGAAAAAGCTTTGGTTTGTGAGGAAGAAACTGAGCTAGAGGATTCTGTCTATGAGGGTGGAGATAGAGAAATGTGAACTGTGCATATCATGTTTGTGAGAACATTTGTATTAAGATATTGAAACAAATTTATTTAACCGATATTTGTTTCCCGTTTTATAATTTCACAATTATTTTCAGTTTAATGACAAAAATATTTGGACGGGTATACCTACTTTATTTGTTTTACTTAATAATGAAATAGTACAAATCACACCGATAAAAATAAGCATAAAGAAATTGGATACTAGTACAGAAAAATATGAAAATTTAAATATGTATATTTTTTTCAATTGAATTCATAAATTTACACTATATCCTCAGATTACCAACTCTTTTTATTGTTATTTGGTACATCCTAAACACATCTACATAGGTGGCTTACTTTCATACCAAAATTCCCATGGATTCACAAATATGACTCTTATCTAATTATGCTGTGAATAATTTAGAATATATGAGGTCTCCTTGTCTAACTTGTTTCTAAATCAGACTTTTCTCTACTCCTTGTCTTTGAAGAGCTTTCATTAATGCTGAGGATTAACAGAATCAGAAGCTTTCTCCCAGTCTATAAATGCCCTATATAGTGGTTTGTCATACACTGTTGATTTTTCCATTAAATGGATATGGTGAGTTCTTGAAAACCCACTTTCAAATCGTGCCTGCTCTGTTGGCTGATTGAATTCTAGTAGTCTTTTTTATTCGACATAACATTATCTTTGTAAATATTTTATATCTTACGAAGACTAAACTTATTGGGCGGTAAATTTTTCAGGATTTTTGCATCTCTTTGTGCGAATAAATATAATGATAAAGTTTTTCCAAGCAGTAAAGGGTAGGTATAGGGCATACGTGCAGACATTTTGTATGAAGTTCAGTTAGTTTTTTCTTGCTGCTTTGCTTTTTTTTATGCCTTTGAATATTTTTTTTTCTTACTCATCCTGCTATTACATTTGGTACAGGGTCAGGTGTTTCATTATTTCTATTGGCAAAGTGATCTCTTATATTACTGTTGTATAGCATTTTATTTAAATTATCTAAAATTTCCATAATTCCAGCTCTATTGTTTATATTTCCATTTGAATCGTTTAAAGCAAACACCCATCTGTTGGTGTCCTAGTCCAAGTCTTCTTTTCATCAATTTATGTTTTTACTGACATTTTGTTTTTAGTTTACTTATTGTTTTTAATAGGTCTTCTCATTCTAGTTTATATCTTTTGGATTTCCCCCTCATTCCCAATCTTTTCTTTATTAGATTTTTGGTGTGACAGTTTTTTCTGATCTTGTTCAGGAACTTTTCCATCCATCTCTTGTGCTGATTCCATATATATATATATATATATATATATATATATATATATATATATATATATATATATATATATATATATATATATATATATACATATATATATTTTTTTTTTTTTTTAATTATTGTTCATTATCTCTTCTACTTACATCAACTTCATTATATAGCTGGGAGTATCTATTTCATATTGGAAAACTAAATTGATCAGTGTTTATTTTCTTGATTGAAATTAGTTTTTCTCTTTCCTTCCTTTGATCTAAACACATTTTGCTTGGCACCATTCTATGGCCGCTTTACTAACTTGTTTAACTCTGTTACATTTTAACTAAATTAACTTTATCACCCCGAAGAAAATCTATCTTATTTTTCGTTTCTCCACTTGGGCTTCTCTATGTCCTTTTTATGTTCTTTTATACAAAAATGAAGGTGTTCATGATTTTAAGATTGTTTCTTTCAGCGATTTCTATAGTACCTACTCCAAATTTACCTACTGCTGCTTCTCCTCTCTTCTTTTCTCTAACTTCCAAACAAAACGAACTTGTTTTCAAGGAAAATGGATATGTTAATGAAATAAGAGACATCTTTAAATTGATACAATAGTGAGACATTCCAATAATGAAATACATCTATATTCCAGATATCAAATATAGTGAAAATCAAAGAAACAAGATCAAAATTAAAGACCTTTCATCTAACGTCATCAGACGTTTAATAACAGCAGAGCTAATTCTGTTGAGTCGAACATTGGATATACGTGACAAACGTTACCTCTGATATATTATATATTTGTAGCCTTTGGAACATGATAGAACATTTTTTTAACCAATTTCACGAGGTTCTGATTGGGAAAATAAACTGAATTAGTTAGTGTTTATCCTTAAACACTTAGATTATTTATAATGTATATGAAATATTTGCTCTAAACATAGGATAAGAAGATGACTATGTGATAGCAGACGTAAGTGTTCTGCAGACTAACTTATCGTAGTCTTTCAATGTTTTTAAGGAATCTGAAGGATAAATACAAAACTAAATTTTTTTCGTGTATATGTTTTAACGGGATTCATAATGATGATACTATCACAGTTTCATTTTTCATGTACTTTTTCTTTTAAATATGAAAGTGATTATTTCTTTATAAATAGCAGGTGTCACTTATTTCAGACTAGTTCGAAAACGTCCACCTACAATTTTTTCTTTTATTTCTTTTTTTTTATAAAGGGGTTAAGTTTTATATTCTAAAGGTATATTATAGTCAAGCTATTTTTTTTTTGTAAGTATATTAAGGTTTATATCAATTTTGTGTACTGTATATATGCATGTACTGCACTGTATATACGTTTTGACATATACTGTCAAAAACACTAATTTAAGATTATCATGTTGCCAGAGATTTTGTTTGTTAATTAAAACTCTTGGAATCAAGCAAACGTCTCTGGAGGGCTGGACGTAGAACAAAATTATTTTTTTTGTTTTTCTTTGGTGAAGTTTATTTACCTCACAACATCCTTTCTCCTCACCCAGCAAGAGGTTTTATAAGAAATTTTATTTTTGCCGGACAAATTGAGCATATGCTTTTTTCGCCGATATGAAATCGGTACACATGCAGTAATGAGAGAGAGAGAGAGAGAGAGAGAGAGAGAGAGAGAGAGAGAGAGAGAGAGAGAGAGAGAGAGAGAGAGAGAGAGAGAGATCACTTTGAATTGTAGTTATTTCCCCGTCTATTGAGTAACCTCAGTCTTGCCAAAGCAGCAGATGCTTAAGTAAGATCAGAGTTAATCTCGACTAATTGGAGTCTGCCTTGTTGGTAATCTCTAGAAAGACTTCAAGATTCAATTTTGAGACACAGTTACACAAGGAAACTGTTCATCATTTGATTCCGGTATTACTTTACCAAACAAGCTGATGATACAAGATTTTGTATATCTACTTGTTGTTTCAGACACCAAAATCTCCCATATGAAGTGAGCGAGCTCCAGCAGTGATAGATCATTAAAATAGCCTTCCTCAAAGGGTTATTGTCATGATTAAAACTAAAATGGTAGTAAGAAATATCTATTAGTTAGGAGATTATAACTCCAGAAATGTACAAGAAATATCTTATGTACATTTTACAGAAACTACATTTCCCGGAAGAAATCGAATAATTACATCGGAACTATACAGTAAATATCCTATGACTTTGACGTAACATTGATAATAAGAAGCTCTAATTAACCTATATAAACTTCCAATGTGAACTTCAGGGAGAATCTACAATAAAGATCTGAATCTTGAATTGACTGTTTCCACTTTAGATAATCTTTGAGAGATGAGGTAAGAGGTTTCAGCTTATACATTAATGTATAGAGGAGTAGGGCGGCGAGTAACAACAGTTATTTGGATTTTAATTCAGATTAACATGAGGATTATTAATCAACTAAATTGACCCACTTTGCCTAACCTGATATTAGTTTCTGAGTTCCTATAGTTCGGGGCATCTGTAAACAAAATCAGTGTACAAGTTAGAATATTTGTCTACAATAATAGATGAACCTAATGTCCATGGAGTTATTACAGCTCTTCTTTACGTACGAAAAGGTTTCTATCTGTTATATGATTTTTGTTTCCCCTTTAATTCTCATCTTTATACTAGTATATGTCTCAAATATTTTATATACAGTACACCTTACATCAATTTCTGTATTTGGGAACTATGATTTTGAAACTCAACCTTTACCTTTGATCGAAGAGCCGTGAAAATAATGTTATATAATCCCTTGTCCGTGCGAAATTTTTATCTTGCACTAACAAATATTACTAAGGTATGAAATGAAATGCAGGAAAACCAAGTTAATAAGAATGAAAGAAGTTTGAAAGTAGATCATTCATAGTCTGTGATATAATCTACCCACAAATTTCAATCTGGATTCGTCATTAAAATAGTCAAATAGAGGCAAGATACTTTAAGGACTTTAACTTACAAACGAAAATATTCTTCAAATCGTACAAAACAAACAAGATTTTTAATTCTATGAAATCTTAACAACAACAAATTCCTGAGTTTCAAATAAAGGAATTGTGTCACATGTCATTAATCGAATCCTAATCTAATATCAGTATTACATATCTACTCATTCGTCTACAAGAAGAAATCGTGCAGCAGTAGTTCATTACTCATGAATATGTTTTACGGATGCTGTCATTGGTTTTTACGTAAAATTTTATAAAACTCCTACAAAATCATTGACATGATATATCTTATATAAGAAACTATAAAACTAATATTAAGCATATATAGGAAGCGTTATTTGGGTTAGGCTTCCAAATTCAAGAGAAAATAAAAAAGAAAAACCAAAATAAATTGCGATGACTTTATATTTACTCTAGAGAAAACTTAGGAGACTTTAATTTCTCAAATTACGATCCAGGAAGCTCCTTCATTGCACCAAAAGAAATTCAGATGAAAATGTAAAATAGAAAAAAATATCATCATCATCATCATCTTTTGTAAATCAGAAACTTCAAGCTTTCATCGCCTAAAGTTATCTCGAAAAAGTAAATACCCTTTCGTTAGTCAAGTACTTTTGTTGCATATGACTAGGATTGTTTGTTTGATTTCAACTGCTGTGTAAACCATTTTTAGTAGCATTTAAGATTAGGAGAGTTATTTGTAACTAAGAGCACATATATATCAAATATAAGTATTCTTGGATATTCAGAACGTACACACACACACACACACACACACACACACACATATATATATATATATATATATATATATATATATATATATATATATATATATATATATATATATATATATATATATATATATATATGTATATATATATATATATATATATATATATATATATATTTATATATATGTATATATATTAGTGTATATATATATATATATATATATATATATATATATATATATATATATATACTGTATATATATATATATATATATATATATATATATATATATATATATACAGTATATATATATATATATGTATATATATATATAGATATATATATATATATATGTGTGTGTGGTTGTATAAAGTACTTGATATTTCATAGTGCAGCTCTTTCAGTAAGAAATTACTTCCCTAATCTCATGTAATCATGAAGATTGCTTTTATATCTTAACTATATGGGAAATGTATATTACCAGGTAAACACAGCTGTTGAAATCAACCCATATATCCTAGTCAAATGCAACGAAGTTATGTGGAAAACAAATAGTATTTACAAACACAATGCATGGCATCACATAAACTGTTGATTCTGTTAAAACTTCATCAGTAATGCAAGCACTTCAAAGAAAAGTAATAGATGAATCTTATGTTAGATCACTTGAAGATATCTATACGAGACATACACCAATCATAACACTACATAGAAATATTAAGAAATTTCTGTATGAGTAAAGAGTTAGAAAGGGACACCTCATCTCTCCTAAATTATTCTTAACTTGCCTAGAAACTGTTTTTAAGACTTTAGATTGGAAAAATGTAGGAATTTACATTAATGTGGAATACCTTAACAACTTGAGGTTTGCACATGACATAGTTTTGTTTAGTGAATGATGGTAAGAATTCCAAAGTTGATGGAATATTTAGATAAAAAATGCACAATTGCAAGACTTAAAATGAATATGAGTAAATATAAGATAATGTTCAATGAAAATGTAAAGATATAATTAATAAAGGTAGTGGTCCAACCTCTAGAGATTGTTAATGAACATATATACTTTGGACAGACAGTAAGTGTTTCCCCAAGACATGAGACCAAAATTAGAAGACGGACAAGCATAGAATAAAGAGCTTTAGGTAACCAAAATGAGATTATGAAAAGCAAAATGCCATTTTCTCTAGAAAAAAAAGTATCTAATCAGATATTCCGACCAGTATCAACTTATAACATTACTATTGTTCAGTGCTATGCTCCAACTAGCACAGCGAACGAGGACGAAATAAATAGCTTCTATGACAGCCTCCAAGAAACTATAGACTCCATACCAAATCGTGATTTGCAGGTAATTATGGGAGATATGAATGCCAAAGTAGGCAAGAACTCGACACCTAACAAAACTTGTGGCCGCTTTGGACTAGGAGAGCAAAACGAAGGTGGAGAGAGACTCATAGAATTTTGTAGTGCCAACAACATGCAGATTAGAAACACAATGTTTGAACACCATCCTCGCCATCTCTACACTTGGACATCTCCAGACATGAAAACCCGCAACCAAATTGACTATATCATCTTGAACCAAAAATGGAAAAGTTGTGTAAAAAATGTTAAAACTAGACCGGGAGCAGAATGTAATAGCGACCACCAACTCCTGGCTGCCGAGATCAAACTACAACTTAAGAAATTGATTCAACCACCTCAACCAATTCGCTTTGACTACAAAACCCTTGATAACAATTATTCTGTCAAAATTTCAAATAGCTTTGAGGCTCTTTTACAATGTGAAGACGAAAAAACCCCAAACGAACTGTGGAATGAAGGAAAGGATATCTTTCTAAAAGTTGCAGAAGAAACCATTACCAAGAAAACCAACAAAAGGAATCAATGGATATCGGAAGAAACCATAAAAGAAGTTGAGCTTAGAAGGAAACTCAAAGCAAAAGGGATCAATGATCCTGTTGAGGATACAATTTACAGACAACAGAACTCCAAAATTCAACGGATGATGCGGAAAGACAAGGAAAAGTTAATACAAGAACAATGCCAAAGGATTGAAGTAAATTCCATTAACAACTCTACCAAAGAAATGTACAATGGTGTGAAAACCCTCACCAAGAAATTCAAACCATCTGTTGACACCTTCAAAGATGAAGATGACCTAATCCTTTGTGACAGAGAGGAAGTCAAAGACAGATGGAAAGAATACTGCACAAATCTCTACAAAAGAAATGAATCCATTGTAACACCAGTCCCATACGGGCAAGTGTCTTCAGAACCAGAACCACCTCCTCTGATTGATGAGATTAGAGAAGCTATCAAAGAACTCAAACTTGGAAAGAGTCCAGGAAACGATCAGGCCACAGCCAAAATGATAAAGAATGGAGGTGAGAACGTCGAGATATTCTACCACAGGCTCTGCAAAAAAATTTGGATCGAAAACAAATGGCCAGACGATTGGGGGGAGTCAGTCTTTGTCCCCATCCCTAAGAAAGGTGACACCCTCAAATGCAGCAATAATAGGACAATCTCCCTCATTAGTCACAGTAGAAAAATTCTTTTGAAAATCATGGCTAAGAGAATGGCAAACAAACTGAACGAAGAAATCGCTGACGAACAAGCAGGATTCCGTCCTGGGAAAGGCACCAGAAACCAAATCATGAATCTCAAGATGATCCTTGAAAAAAACAGAGAACGAGGAATCGACGTATTCCTTTGTTTTATTGACTACACTAAAGCCTTTGATACAGTTGCACATGACATCTTATGGAACGACATGTACTCTATGGGTTTTCCACCTCATGTCATCTCACTTCTGAAAGCACTGTACAATCAACAGAAAGCAGCAGTGCGAACATCTCATGGCCTAACGGATTGGTTTAACATCGGACAAGGTGTCAGACAAGGATGCATTGTTTCTCCCCACCTCTTTAACATCTACTCAGAAACCATAATGAGAAATGCGCTTGAAGACTACAAAGGAGGCATAACTGTTGGGGGACAAAAGATCACTAATCTCAGATATGCCGACGATGTGGTTTTAATCGCTGGAAGTATGGAGGACCTCCAAACATTAGTATCAAAAGTAAAAGCTGAGAGTGAAAAAGTGGGACTGTACCTAAATGCTAAGAAAACAAAGGTCATGAAGTGTCAAAAAGCCCCGTCTGATCAAGAAATCCTACTAGACGGAGTTGCCCTAGATAATGTCACTGAATTTACTTACCTCGGAGCAACTTTCACCAATAATGGAGACAACTCCCAAGAGATCAAAAGAAGAATTTGTATTGCAAAGAATGCAACCATCGCACTAAGCAATGTGTGGAAAGACAGACATATCACTCTAAACACAATGAAGCGGCTTCTCAAATCACTTGTTTTCCCCATTGCATCATACGGCTCAGAATGTTGGGTTTTAAAAGCTACAGATCGGAAAAGATTAGAAAGTTTTGAACTATGGTGTTACAGAAGAGTCCTTAGGATAAGCTGGATTGAGAAAAAGACTAACGTGGAAGTTCTACAAAAGATCAATATCGAAAAAAGATTACTTGACATTTTGGATGAAAGAAAACTAACTTTTATTGGACACCAGGTCCGGAAACACAATACTCTGGAAAGAACGCTACTAATAGGATCAGTCTATGGTACAAGAACGAGAGGAAGGCCTAAAACTAGATTAAGTGACAATATCAAGGAGATGTGCGGGCTAACGATGGTGGAGTTGGAAAGGAAGGCTCAAGACCGGAATAAATGGAGAAGTTTTATGCAGAGGGCCACGGCCGTTCGCCATCGAACACCCTGTAATTGATGATGATCGACTTATGCATCAGAAACTTAGAGACTTACTAAATCCTTATAACATAATATTGTAACATCTCAAAGAGTTATGGAAAGAATAATGATGAAAATACCACTACGAGCATTACGGATAAGAAATTAAACAAAAGTAGTGGTCAGGAAATATAATGCGAATGACAGGTGATAGATGGACATTAAGAATAAAAGAATGAGTCCCTATAGATTGCAAAAGAAGCAGGTAATGAAGTAGGTAGATAGATGAACTGGGAAAAAATGAGGGTATTAATACAGACCGGCATGAAAACGCTATAAACAGGCGGGGATGGATCGACATGTCTGAGGCCTTTGTCCTGCATTTGACTAGTTACGGCTGATGATGAGGATGGTATATATATATATATATATATATATATATATATATATATATATATATATATACATGTATATATATATATATATATATATATATATATATATATATATATATATATATATATATATATATATATATATACATGTATATATATATATATATATATATATATATATATATATATATATATATATATATATATATACATATATATATATATATATATATATATATATATATATATATATATTTATATATATACATGTATATATATATATATATATATATATATATATATATATATATTCATATATATCTATATCTATATCTATATCTATATATATATATATATATATATATACATATATATATATATATATATATATATATATATCTTTATCTATATATATATATATATATATATATATATATATATATATATATATATATCTTTATCTATATATATATATATATATATATATATATATATATATATATATATATATATATATATCTTTATCTATATATATATATATATATATATATATATATCTTTATCTATATATATATATATATATATATATATATATATATATATATATATATTTATATTATTATTATTATTATTATTATTATTACTTGCTAGGCTACAACCCTAGTTGGTAAATCAGAATGCTATAAGCCCAGGGGCTCCAAGAGGAAAAATAGCCCAGTGAGGAAAGGAAACGAGGAAAATTTAAATATTTTAAGAAGAGTACCAACATTAACATAAATATCTCCTATACAAAATATAAAAACTTTAACAAAATAAACTGAAATCCCAAACTCTTGGTTCGCAACAATATAATTATTTGGTAGGAATTTAAAATTAGCACATTCGACTGAGTTTTCACGTGGGTGGACAATAGCCACTCTTACTTGCATTATTTTTCTGATTTTTGTTTCTCATTTACTTTAATTTTCTATGCTGGGCTGAAAAAAAAAGTTGTTGCATTTTTTTATTTGACAGATGTCAGCGAGTATATCAGGAGCTAATAATTAGAGAATATCAACATCTGGTGACTATGAAGATATTACATTGCGCCAAAAGGTCGGACATATAACCTGTAACTGGAAAAAGAAAAAAAAGGAAATAAATAAATATATAAATAAAAATAAAATGAAGAACATTGCATGTTTCTCCTATTGCCAAACTCAATAATATAAGAAGGTTATTAAAGACATATCTTTTCTAATACAAGATTGTTAATTCTTTTCATTGTTTAATCATCTTCCAAGGTAAACCTGAACCATGGTTGCATGATTTTTAAATGAGGCTGAAACTCCTCCAAGGAATCATTATAAAATAGACCCCAGAAGTAAATTATAATGCCTCAACATTATCACTAATTCATTCAAGAACAAGAAGTATATAGACTTAAAAATCTTTCCTATAATTTGACTAATGAACTGATATTCTTTCTGTTAAATCTTAGTTTCGATTCTTGTATAATAAAGTTATCTTATATCAAAACTTTATTTGAAAATCTACCTGGAAGTAAATTGGCACCTCTTTCCATGAGTTACAGCTCAACTACTTACGCATATCAATGTTGCCGTAAAATTAAGACAAATTTGCCCATATGGCACTGCGTATGAAGGCTACTGAAACTAAGAATTATTGAAATATAAAATACACTGCAACTAAAAAAGATTTGATGATACACACTGCTCTTAAAAAGTTTACCAAAAGGTGCTGGAAACTTCCCACCCTCACAATATGTTAGGCGGAATTTCGAGACCCTCTAAAGTTCAATAATTTATAGTAGTCTCTACAACTCCCTATATATATATATATATATATATATATATATATATATATATATATATATATATATATATATATATATATATATATATATATATATATATATAAAGATATATATATATATATATATATATATATATATATATATATATATATATATATATATATATATATATATATATACATATACCAAGGCACTTCCCCCAATTTTGGGGGGTAGCCGACACCAACAATGAAACAAAACAAAAAGGGGACCTCTACTCTCTACGTTCCTTCAGCCTAACCAGGGACTCAACCGAGTTCAGCTGGTACTGCTAGGGTGCCACAGCCCAACCTCCCACATTATCCACCACAGATGAAGCTTCATAATGCTGAGTCCCCTACTGCTGCTACCTCCGCGGTCATCTAAGGCACCGGAGGAAGCAGCAGGGCCTACTGGAACTGCGTCACAATCGCTCGCCATTCATTCCAATTTCTAGCACGCTCTCTTGCCTCTCTCACATCTATCCTCCTATCACCCAGAGCTTTCTTCACACCATCCATCCACCCAAACCTTGGCCTTCCTCTTGTACTTCTCCCATCAACTCTTGCATTCATCACCTTCTTTAGCAGACAACCATTTTCCATTCTCTCAACATGGCCAAACCACCTCAACACATTCATATCCACTCTAGCCGTTAACTCATTTCTTACACCCGTTCTCTCCCTCACCACTTCGTTCCTAACCCTATCTACTCGAGATACACCAGCCATACTCCTTAGACACTTCATCTCAAACACATTCAATTTCTGTCTCTCCATCACTTTCGTTCCCCACAACTCCGATCCATACATCACAGTTGGTACAATCACTTTCTCATATAGAACTCTCTTTACATTCATGCCCAACCCTTTATATTTTACTACTCCCTTAACTGCCCCCAACACTTTGCAACCTTCATTCACTCTCTGACGTACATCTGCTTCCACTCCACCATTTGCTGCAACAACAGACCCCAAGTACTTAAACTGATCCACCTCCTCAAGTAACTCTCCATTCAACATGACATTCAACCTTGCACCACCTTCCCTTCTCGTACATCTCATAACCTTACTCTTACCCACATTAACTCTCAACTTCCTTCTCTCACACACCCTTCCAAATTCTGTCACTAGTCGGTCAAGCTTCTCTTTTGTGTCTGCTACCAGTACAGTATCATCCGCAAACAACAACTGATTTACCTCCCATTCATGGTCATTCTCGCCTACCAGTTTTAATCCTCGTCCAAGCACTCGGGCATTCACCTCTCTCACCACTCCATCAACATACAAGTTAAACAACCACGGCGACATCACACATCCCTGTCTCAGCCCCACTCTCACCGGAAACCAATCACTCACTTCATTTCCTATTCTAACACATGCTTTACTACCTTTGTAGAAACTTTTCACTGCTTGCAACAACCTTCCACCAACTCCATATAACCTCATCACATTCCACATTGCTTCCCTATCAACTCTATCATATGCTTTCTCCAGATCCATAAACGCAACATACACCTCCTTACCTTTTGCTAAATATTTCTCACATATCTGCCTAACTGTAAAAATCTGATTCATACAACCCCTACCTCTTCTAAAACCACCCTGTACTTCCAAGATTGCATTCTCTGTTTTATCCTTAATCCTATTAATCAACACTCTACCATACACTTTTCCAACTACACTCAACAAACTAATACCTCTTGAATTACAACACTCATGCACATCTCCCTTACCCTTATATAGTGGTACAATACATGCACAAACCCAATCTACTGGTACCATTGACAACACAAAACACATATTAAACAATCTCACCAACCATTCAAGTACAGTCACACCCCCTTCCTTCAACATCTCAGCTTTCACACCATCCATACCAGATGCTTTTCCTACTCTCGTTTCATCTAGTGCTCTCCTCACTTCCTCTATTGTAATCTCTCTCTCATTCTCATCTCCCATCACTGGCACCTCAACACCTGGAACAGCAATTATATCTGCCTCCCTATTATCCTCAACATTCAGCAAACTTTCAAAATATTCCGCCCACCTTTTCCTTGCCTCCTCTCCTTTTAACAACCTTCCATTTCCATCTTTCACTGTCTCTTCAATTCTTGCGCCAGCCTTCCTTACTCTCTTCACTTCTTTCCAAAACTTCTTCTTATTCTCTTCATATGACTGACCCAGTCCCTGACCCCACCTCAGGTCAGCTGCCCTCTTCGCCTCACGTACCTTGCGCTTTACTTCCACCTTTTTCTCTCTATATTTGTCATACTTCTCTATACTATTACTCTGCAGCCATTCTTCAAAAGCCCTCTTTTTCTCTTCCACTTTTACCTTCACTCCTTCATTCCACCATTCACTGCCCTTCCTCATGCTGCCTCCAACAACCTTCTTGCCACATACATCACTTGCAATCCCAACAAAATTTTCTTTTACTAACTTCCACTCCTCCTCTAAATTACCAGTTTCTCTTACTCTCACCTCGTCATATG
>NC_090739.1:85631201-85633701 GCF_036898095.1 Palaemon carinicauda
TGTTAGGAAAAAGGATGGATTGGTAAGATTTTGTGTTGATTATAGGAAATTGAATACAGTCACTAAGGATAATGCCTTTCCATTGCCCTCGATCGAAGAATTACTTGTGAAAGTACGGGATAGTAAACATTTTACAACTATTGATTTAAAATCTGGATACTATCAAATACCCATTCAGGAAGAGAATAAATGTAAAACGGCATTTATAGCTAATGATCAACTATTTCAGTTTAATTTTCTTCCTTTTGATGTTAAAAATGCTCCAAGTCATTTTTCTAGAGTAATGATGGCGGTTTTGTCGCCCTTAATTGGCCATAATGTTCTGGTTTATTAAGATGATATCATAATTATAGGAAAAACGACCCAAGAACATAATAATAATATTTGTAAAATTTTTGAAGCATAGGGACGTAATGGTATGAAAATAAATTCACTAACCTAGACACTGTGCTCATTTATTACTAGGTTTGGTTGTCCAAAAATTTTGATAAGTGATAATGGTCTTGAGTTTATAAATAAGGTGGTAAAATCGGTCATGTACTTGATGAAAATTGAACACTTTTCAGTGACCGCATATAGGCCTTCAGGAAATGGCCTTAGTAGAATCGCATAATAGGAAAGTAGTGTGAATTTTGCGTTACTTAGTGCCTGACAACCCCCTTCATTGGCACGCCATGCTTCCTAGAGCTGAGCTACCTGTGAACATTGCATATAATGCTTCGCTCAGGAACAAGCCTTTCTTTTTAGTGTATGGACAGGATCCTGTGTTACCATATACATTACTCATCTATTCGCAACAATTGCTAAATTATTCAACTGAGCAATATCGTGTATATTTATTAAATCTATTGAGGAGAGTAATGTACACCACTGAAAGATTTTTGGAAAGAGCTAATGAAAATCACAGCTCAAAGTATGATGTTGGGTTCAAAACTGCACCGGTAAAAGTATATGTGGGTGATCGTATGTATTTGAAACGATTATAACCTAGGAAACACAAACTAGAGCCAGCTTATTTGGGTTTGTACCGAATAGAGATGGTTAAGTCTAACACAGTTGTGATACAAAACATTGTTAATGACGCAGTGTCTGAACATCATCATGCACACACATGTGGTAACTGAAGAGGTAGTTTTCAAAATCGTTCCTCCTTACCCTTGCATACGTGACATCCCTCAAGTTGATGAAAAGAATTATTTTTTCCATTGCTCTTGTTATTTAAACCGACCTCATTTCTTCTTTTGATGTGTTTTAATTAAACTTGATGTTTTTCTTTTTTATGTTGATGCTAAATGTATACGTAAAATGTTTTGGTAATTTTGCTGAGTGTGGAAATTCATTTGATATTGCTGAGTGCACTTAAAAACAATCAGAGGTTAAATAGGTCAAGTGAGATCCGTCAGGCAAATGCTGTATTATTCATGTATTTATATGATTCCGGGTGGCTGAAGCTGGGACGGTTTCCGAATTGCAAGAGGCTGCGGGATTAAAGTTCAGCCTTGAGGATATGCAGTCTTAGAGAATGTGGAGATTTGAATACCTTATTCTTAAGGTTATAAGAGAAGGGCGGGAAGATGAAACATATTCTCCGGAAAACAGCTAGTGGCCACCAGATGAAAGTTGCAAGTGCAAGTGTTGTAGTGATTTAAATAAATAGTGAAATGGTGATGGTGAGTTGTGTTGCGAAATTGTGCCGTAAACTCAGACAAGTAAAATCGAGGGATGAAGGAATATCCATTCCTACCCCTGTCCCACCCAAGAAGCCTTATTGCCCGCATCCAGAGGGAGGTTATTTATGAGGTTATATCAAACTGATGTTATGATTTTTTTTTTCACTTTTGGTATTCTGTGTTTTAGTTGCAAAGTTCTTAAGAAGAAATAAGTGGAATTATTTATACTGTGTTGTGTACATTTTTACATGCAAAAAGATTAATTTTCTATTTTTCGTGGAAGATGTGTTATTTTGGGGGGAGGTGGTTTATATATATATATATATATATATATATATATATATATATATATATATATATATATATATATATATATATATATATATATATATATATATATATATAAATAAATATATATACACACATGTATATATATATATATATATATATATATATATATATATATATATATATATATACTGTATATATATATATATATATATATATATATATATATATATATATATATATATATATATATATATAAATATATATATATATATATATATATATATATATATATATATATATTATGTTGCATTTCTGTTTAGTACTTGCCGTGACTATTCCAGGTTGGAGTGTCCTCCATATATCAGAGACTAGTGAGGGCGAGTGCGCTCCTCGTCACAGAGAGAGGAGCTTGGTGGTTGGGTAAAGTTCTAACTCATGTATGAAGATATCTTGTACGGTAAGGTAAATGAACTCAATATTCATGAGTATTCCAGAAAAACCAATGTCTTGTCATAATATAGCAAAGCTTGCATTTTTCT
>NC_090739.1:85638701-85653701 GCF_036898095.1 Palaemon carinicauda
GACTGCTCACACTCTTTCCATCTATTCCTCTTTTTTCTGTCCCTCTTGGACTTCTTTCATGTTCCAACCTCCTAAGTCAATCAAACCTGCATCATCAGGGCATTCATTCTGGACACCCCTGGTCATGTCCTCAGCCACCCACATATATTCAACTTCACCGCATACATCTCTCTCTCTCTCCCTAATATCTGTGACTCTCTCCTCTCTCTCTCTCTCTCTCTCTCTCTCTCTCTCTCTCTCTCTCTCTCTCTCTCTCTCTCTCTCTCTCTCTCTCTCTTTCTCTCTCTTCTCTCTCCACTCCAGCATTCTGATTGCTCCTCAGGAAATTCACATCCTGTTCTCTATTTTCTCTATTTTGATGGGGGTCTTCAATAATTTAGTTGCGTTCTTTGTTCCTCTTTTGTGCCCTAGTTGTTACTCCTATTACTGCACCTCTAGAGAGAGCATCAGCTACCTTGTTACTTTATTAGCCTTACCTTCTATGTGGTGAAAACCCTTTATATTATACTCTAACAATCTTTCAATTCATCTCACTTGTCGAGATGTCAAATCATATTTATAATACAAATCACGTAAGTGGCGATGATCTCTCTAGAACCCGAAGAATAGCCAAAGCCTCTCCATCGAATGTACTATAATTCTTTTTTGCCCCTTTTCATGCCCGGGAAGCAAAACAAATGGGTCACTCTCTACCTTTATCATCTTGTTGAGAAACCATGCCACCAATAACTACGCTACTCAACCCTGTTGTCACTAAAAACGGGCGATCAAATCCAGGATATACAAGTAAGTCATTGCTAGTTAAGGCAGCTTTCAAATGGTTAAAGGCCCTTTCTTCTTCCACTCCCTAATTTATTACTTTTTGTTTCTTTGAAGCATCTAAGGGTGTCGCCAGATCTCCAAAACCTCATAATTTATGGTAATATCCAGCGTGCCCAAGGAACCCAGCTACTTCCTTAGGGGTACGTGGCATGGGGAAATCTCTAATAGCTGGTACTTTACTGGGAGAGAGTTGGATACATTCTTGGGTTATTATGTGACCTAAAAATTCGACCTGTTTACAAAAATATTTGCACTTTGACAAATCTATTTTCACACCATTACTTCACGATGCTTCTAAAACTTTACGAATATTATCATTATGTTCTTCAGCTGTTCCTGGTAATCCTGACATAGTCTAAATAAAAAAGAACATTATGGCCAATTAAGGGAGACCAAACCACCATCATTACTATAGAGAAAGGACTTGGAGCATTTTTAACATTGAAAGGAAGAAAATTAAACTGAAATAGTTGATCGTTAGCTTTAAATGCCGTTTTACATTTACTGTCTTCCTGAATGGGTATTTGATAGTTTCCAGATTTTAAATCAACAGTTGTAAAATATTTATTATCCCGTACTTTCACAAGTAATTCTTCGATCAAGGGCAATGGAAATGCATTATCCATAATGAGTGTATTCAATTTCCTATAATCAATACACAATCTTACCGAGCCATTCGTTTTACTACCAGCCTCAATTGGAGAACCCCAGGGGGATTCGCTCTCCTCTTCTATCCCTTGTCCCCTTAATTTAGTAATTTCCCTTTCTTTCTTTCCCTGGAAATGAATGGGTTCCTTATAAGGACTTCACCTGATTGGTTCCGCTTGCCCAGTTTCACTGCTAAAGGGAAATCGATCAATCCTCCCAGGTGGCTCATTTCCAATTGCAATTACACCGGAATAATTATTGACAGTGTCACAAACTACAGGTTGCTATTCTGACAGACCTATTTTTCAAGCTTGCATAATCAAATTCTGAGTGTGTTCGTCTGTGTTGCCTGGAGTTGTGGCTTCAAACATCCCATTATTAGAAATTTCAGATAACTCTAATTCACACACAGAATCACTTCCTAACACAACTCTTTTATTTGACAAATTAACTATCGTTATATCAGCTCTGTTCCCTTTTATTTCCGATAAGCCCTCTAAAATTATATGCGCCCAATTATCATTGGGTTTAACAGCGACCTTGGTTCCTTCCGGAAGAGGATGACACTGGGTGACTGATATACTTGTAAGTATCTAGGGAGACAACACTTCTCCTCTCTCAGGTACAGCTTTTACCTTACTCAAATGTCTCTCCCCGCCTGCATAAGCACTTCGCTCTTTCATGACTCTCTATCGGCAAAATACACCCTCCTGCTTATGCTGTTATTGTATCTTTTCCCCCAATTATGCATATTTGATTACCAGAAATGAAATATATTCTTAAAATAGCCTCGATTACTAGAATACCCAAGGTGGGCAAGACAAAAATATCATGTGTAAAATACACAGATCACAACTTAAAGTTGACGATCATTGTATGGTGTATGCATATTTCATTTCCTTCTGGCGTGTCAAGGTCGAGGGTTGCCGCTGACTGTAGTAGGTTTGAGAAGAATTTTTTTTCAATCAGTGAAACGCTGGCTCTTGTGACGATCAACGCTCGAATGGATTAATCTGGCAGGTCAATCCTGACTGCTAACATTCGTAGCTGGCCATTACGATATATGGGGCACGGCCAATGACCTCAGCTGCAATGCCGATGCTCCCTAGTACTACTGGGGTGAGGTAGGTGGTGCCTGCTCTAAATCCATCTCCGATGGGAGCGCTGCGTCGGCTGCAACTTCTGATATAATGTGGTGTAAGGGGGGGGGGGGTATCGAACACCCCCGTCTCCCCCTTCCTCTGTTTCCTTTTCTTCGGATGTTGGGTGGGGGGAGGTGCACTCAGGTGTTAGATGACTGTGGCCCTGAAAAGTGTAACAGCACTGGGATCCTTGGGTGGGGCACTCCACTCGTCAGTGCCCCTCTCTCCCACACTGCCAGCATCTGAAGACTCTTTTCATTTGGTGACTGCGTTCTCTCCTCTCCCGCTTTTGGGGTTGGTGAATGCCTCTCATGGCTGCCAATTTCTCGGAATCGGCCCAGTTATTCCCAGCCATTTTTTCTTTTGGCAAACTGTCTAAACTGTTTTTTACTGCACTCACTTCATCTGCTAACGAGCGATTGTCATCGAAGAAATAACCACATAAACACAGGTTTACTAATGAACAAATATGTTTACTGGCAATTGCTTTTTTATCGCCTTCTGGGAGATTGGCACTCCGGGTAGCAAACAAATCGCAATCGCGAGAAATGCGAGTTGCAAAACTAAAAACGGATTCACCTTCCCGAATTTTGGGTTTGTAATTTTCTTTTATGTCCCCCTTCCTCGCATCAGGTAAGGCCTATTTCTAAATATATGTCGTTTTATTTTAGTATAACTTCCTAAACTGTCTTTTGGCTAACACATTACCTCCATTGCCAGAGCATCTTTCAGCAATCTAATTACTTTATTAGCTTTTTCTCTTTCGGACCACCATATGTGGCTACTTCAAAGTGTCTCAGAAACACTTGAATAGATTGAAATCCTTCGTTAGGCCGTTGATCATCAAAAGCCCTAACACTTGCCTGCAGTTCTTGCAATTTTCGAATTATGATGTTTTTTTCTCCTGGCTGTGCATGTGTACTTTCACTTGTGTGCGTTTGGACTTCGTTTATGTACGTCGGATATGATGGGCTTAAACGCCGCTCCCTTTCTTGTTCAACCAAAATTGTGTTCACTACCTGTTCTAAATTATCTAACTTTTTTTCCAATTCTTGCTTTCTAATTTCCTTTCTCTATTCTTAATTGGGAACTCTATATAACACTGCTCCTTCGTTCTCATCTCCTGCAGCAGCAGCAATTGCTAGGTTAGTCCCTGTGCATCTAGGCATCTTGAACTTTTATCTTACCGGCTCAAAGAACAACTTCGCTCACAGCATACACAAACAGATGTATTTTTACACAAGACACCAATACTGTATGTCCCATGTTGACGGATAATGAGACATCGGAATATTGAATTTTTTTCACTGTATTACAAAAGGTTCGTAAGTACACTATAGTGTACATCCGACACTCTCAAGCGAGCACCTTGTCTCAGAGAACGCATAAAGGCAACTAACTACCCCCCGCTATCAAAATGTAATATTGCTACTACATGCTGAGTTATAGGTTTTGTCGAATTTTCATGATTATAGAGTTCATTTATCTTGACATACAACACATAACTTCATACAAGAATTAGGACATATATATATATATATATATATATATATATATATATATATATATATATATATATATATATATATATATATATATATATATATATGTATATAAATATTATATATATATAAATATGTATATATATATATATATATATATATATATATGTATATATATATATATATATATATATATATATATATATATATATATATATATATATATATATATATATTTTTATATATATATATATATATATATATATATATATATATATATATATATATATATATATATATTTGTAGATATATATATATATATATATATATATATATATATATATATATATATATATATATATATATATATATCAACTCATGCATTCATCATCTTCTTTAGCACACAGCCGTTTTCCATTCTCTCAACATGGCCAAAACGACTCAACACATTCATATCCACTATAGCTGCAACTCATTTCTTACACCCGTTCTCACTCTCACCACTTCGTTCCCAACCCTATCTACTCGAGATACACCAGCCATACCCCTTAGACACTTCATCTCAAACACATTCAATTTCTGTCTCTTCATCACTTTCATGCCAAGGTTTGGGTGGATGGATGGAGTGAAGGAAGCTCTGGTTGATAGGAGGATAGATGTGAGAGAGGCAAGAGAGCGTGCTAGAAATAGGAATGAATGGAGAGCGATTATGACGCAGTTCCGGTAGGCCCTGCTGCCGCCTCCGATGCCTTAGATGACCACGGAGGTAGCAGCAGTAGGGGATTCAGCATTATGAAGCTTCATCTGTGGTGGATAATGTGGGAGGGTGGGCTGTGGCACCCTAGCAGTACCAGCTGAACTCGGTTGAGTCCCTTGTTAGGTTGGGAGTAACGTAGAGAGTAGAGGTCCCCTTTTTGTTTTTGTTTCATTTGTTGATGTCGGTTGCCCCCCAAAATTGGGGGAAGTGCCTTGGCATATGTATGTATGTATATATATATATATATATATATATATATATATATATATATATATATATATATATATATATATATATATATATACATTATAGGAAAGTTTAGGAAAAATCCTAATTTAATTAAGAGATAGAGTTTCGTTTACAATTTTAGCCATAACAACCATGAATCCAAGGATAGTGTTTAAAAAAGAAAAATATATACACATTGGGAAAAATGAATTCACATTCATCACACCCTATTCCAGCACATCTCAGTATTTCGTATGAGATCCTTTGACTTGAATACAAGCTCGACACCGTCTTGGGATGTTCCATTTTAAACGGTAAATGCCCACGTGATTCAGTCGTTGCTACTTCTGTATGCCTCCCCCGAACTGGTCCCACTGATTTTCAATTGCATTATGATATGGTGAGAAAGCTGATCAATCCATATGCCATAATCTCTCTGTAACCAGACAGTCCTTTACCATCCTGGCTTAGTGGACTGGTGCGTTGTCGTCTATTAGCAGAAATCTATGACCCTGTGCACCAGCATAGGCATGAACAATGCGGAGGATAATGTCATCCTTTTATATCCTGGCATAATTTTCCCTTGCTGGAACACATGGAGGTCTGTGCGATCCCTAGCACTGATCCCTGCCCATAACATAACAGAGGGACCACCAAAACGATCCTTCTCAACATTGGTATACTGCAAAATGTTTCCTATGGACCCTCCTCACTCTTTGGTGTCTGTCGTTCCTGGAAACTCAAACTCTTGATTTTTTAGAGAATAGAACACACATCAAGAACTCGAAATTCCAGTCCATGGAGTCTAGGGGTCAGTTCTGTAGTCACAGCTGAACTTCTGCCATTCATTCGGTTCCTTACAGTCTCAACACTAACATGAAAACTGTTCAAAACTTATTTTGCCGAGTTCTTGCTTAGTTGAAGCAATTTTGTTGAGCGGTAGTACTGCTATATTGATCCTGATGGGCAGTTCAAGCAGGGAGTGGCTTGAACATGGTCTATCATGGTGCAAAGGTGAAACAATACCCTTGGTTAGAGCAAAATGTCTGCATGGCCCCGTCAACCTGCCTAGCACCATCTTCACGGAGCTGGATTGCCCTAGCCACATCTGTACCATCCAGATTACATCACACAGCTCTACAACCTCGAGACAACATCAACAAAACTTCAACGAAAGGCAAAAACAATTTCTTCTTGTCTTCTGTTGACTTGAAAAAAATGCACAATCTGGCCCAGAGAACAAGATCTTTAGTAACACAAGTGTGAGTACTGCCATACTGCTAAAATTGGCAAGGGTCACTCAAGTGGATACGAGTTAAACTTAAAGGAATGGACAAGAAACACAGGGAAGGTCAAGAAAAGTGTTTGAATAATGGCCAATTCACAAAACAGCACCAAACATAAAGAAAATCTAAATATCCTCAAGTTTGCTAGTATCCACACACACACACACATACACACACACACACACACACACACATATATATATATATATATATATATATATATATATATATATATATATATATGTATATATATATATATATATATATATATATATATATATATATATATATATATATATATATATATATATATATATATATATATATATATATATATATATATATATATATATTTGGGCTCGGCCATTTCGTCCTGATGGAAGATTCCTTTAGGTAGTCTTTCTAAGGGATATATATGCTACTGTGATACTCCCAGAGAAATAAACCGAAGGTCTCTTGGCGCGAGTATCCAGTTAAGGATATCGCTATGGATCATGGACGTATTTTTTAGATATGACACATGGTAATCTTCTCCCCGAATAGATTTAACTCTTTGATGGAAGGAGGAAGATTAGTGAAAGAAAGGGGATGGCATTTTACGTACCTGGTGGACCTCCTATTCATATTACTACTGGCCGCCATTCCTTTTAATGGTAGCGTATAAGCTAGGTGTTCTCCCAAAGTGTTCCCGGTGTTTTCGGAATAATCATGCAATCTCCAGCATCTTCATCCTCTAGAAAGTTGAGTGTTAATTTTTTCCTGTTTATAATTTTAGGTTCACTTTTTACAGTTAAATTCGAAAAATTTAAGTTTGTGTGGTTGAGCGTTGCCATGACTGGAGGCGGCCAATTTATGACAGCTGTCGCCGAATATCATTACATTTTATTTAGTTAGTAAGGCGACAATTCCCGGTATTTAGCTATAATATTAGCTAGTTAGGCAAATTATACAAGTGAAGATTGTGCATACATAAAAATTATTATTCCTCTTCCGATTATGTAACTTTACTTTTCGTAATCGGTAGGAGCCCCGGCCGTAACAACCTTTCCAGAAACCCTGGCGGTACCAACATGGCCGTGGATCCTTCCAGAGATGGGCTAGCCTTGCTCATATATACGTTAGTAAAGTAACTTCCCACGTTTAGCTTCATCCTATCGTTCATTATTAATTCAGGTGTGGATTTATATCCTCTGGAATTACAAATAATTTTGGATATTCTCTTTTCGAGAAAAGGACTAAACCTTCCCTCCTCCCTGAGTACCGCCGCCATTATAGGCGGCAACCACTGTCTTTCCTCATTGCCGTCGGGTAGAATTCCGGCTTTGTGTTAGATAGTAACTAAACACCGTTTTTCTTCATTGCCGTTGAGTACTCTGGCTTTGGGATAAAGAGTAATTAACTCAGGGTGCGCCAGCAAAGGAATCATGTTTCTTCGGCCTCCGATGATGTCGTCGGCACAGGAAGCCGCGTTTCCCTAGTCCACTGTTTGAGGTAGGCAGCATATCTGCCGCCACCTTTCCTACAGTGAACTATAAGACTCTTCAACATTCTTTCGCCGGTATTCTGACAGTCATCCTGAATTGCCAGGTTGTCTGTGTTGCCTGCCGAGACCCTACCGGAGCCACATTCCTCTTATGTCCTTCCTTCACCGGAAGTGAATGTCACAGTGGGAAGATTGAGCTGGTCCTGATGGCTGCAGGTGGGAAACCCAACATACCTTTGAGAAGTCTTCAGTCCTATCTTGGTGTGCCATCCACAATTATTGCCGTCGGCAGTACAGCTGGCGGCAGGCTTTTTGTGGATGGATGGAAGCTAGAATCAGAAAGATTCTTACATTAGAACTCTCATTCTGGCAAGGAGACAGTAGGTGGCCTGATAGTCGTCCTACACTTCCAATTTTTGTGCTAAGCCATAACAATAGGAAACTCTCCTTCCCTTATGCTTTCTCCCTTTCTATCAGTTAGTGCCGTCAGGTACTAACCTAACCCCAGTAGTACACCGGCTGAACTACAGTATACAAAGAATATAGTAGTACAATTATTTTCTAACATACTCTATGTTTCCTTTCACAGTCTATTGTTGGGAACACAATATAATGTTGAGGTTGAGTAATCCCTCAACACCCAGATGAATCCTTTGATCATCGGGACTCTGTTATATCACTGATCACTGTTAATATTGCGGGTAGATAATGTTAGTATAGTGCTTGCTAACCCTAATTCTAGTCCCTAGAGTTACTCCTACCTCATATTCTCCCTATCTGTGAACTAAAATATTAACTACTGACGGAGGTCTCAGCAATGACATATGAGGGAAAACACAGATATGTGTCTTTTCTACTTCCTTTCAAGCTTACTATCCTAAGCTATAATAAACAATAGTAATTACTTTTGTTGATAAAAATTGTATGTTTTTATATCAATGATATGAAAAATTACATACTCATCGAGCCCATTTTCTTTTACAGGAGGAGCTGATGGAGAAGTGTTCAACCTTAGCCTGCAACCACAAAGGTAAAGTGCAGGACTCTTGCCCCCTGCTGCATCGTGTCGGGACTCCTTAAGTATTGAGACCCGAAGGGTTGCCCCACCTCTTTGAACCTGCAGGCCAATGGCTTCGGAGGAGCTCCTTCAGTCAACTTAGAGACTAAGATACAGCGAGGGAGACCCTTCGCATATGGGTAAGTAGATTCCAAAAGATTTTTTCAGGGACCGTACTTACCAAACGACTACCTAAGGTGCTTACTGTTCCCCAAGGCTTTACCAAATGCGATGGTGCCCCAGAAACAGGTCCTATATTCCCGCATACAACTGAAGATTGAGACGGACATAGACAACGCACTGGAAGGCATGGACCTCCACCTAGAACGGATGTCAGAAGTGTCCACCGACACAGAACAGGACCTACTGCCAGAAGGCCCGGAAGAAAACGAGGATCTACCACGCACGGAGGAAGAAGGATCCGTTTTGACGGTAACTGAGGACCCTCAGTTCACCGTGACGGCATACCAACCTTTACCGTAAACCTCTTAAACCCCAACTCCTCAATCAACTACACAGGTCGACAAGAGCGAAGCACTCCTCACATCGATCAAGCAGATGTTGGAATCGTACCGGAAGGAACAGGAAGCGATGAAGCAATCCATCCAACATAACAAGATACAGGAAAGGGACCGCCCTGGAGCTTTCAGGGGCTCTATCAAGCCTTTTAGAGTATCAGATCTCCCTCACTGATCTGAAACCAACCCCTGGAGGTACGCGGAGCACATGCCCATGATGAATGGGAAAATATTTGTCTAAGAGAAGTTTGGGGCCAAACAGTTTGAAGATCTTTAGTTCTGGCCCAGCTATTCAGCCTACCCAGACTGTTACGTGAGACTGTGGGATGAACTTGCGTCCCATGTGGAAACGGTACCGAAGGGAGTCATTATCTTCGAACATGACAAGGCAAAAGCCATCCTTGTAAAGTCTTTGAAAGAAGCCGGATACACCATCTCCAAAGCCTCAGCACTGAGCAAGAGGCATCCCACCTTTGTTGCTCCTTCCTCCATCTCTTTTCACTTTTCGGAGAAAGCTCTGGAATTTGTCATTAAGGTAATCCAAGAGCGCAAACCCTGTCAATCTCTAGAGGAATGCAATCCATTCTCTCTAGCAATAGGTACCTGCAAGGAGAAGTGGAAAAACGTCAGTCTGACCTTCTCCGTGTTAAAATTGGATCCAGAGATAGCAGGCCAGCAGTTCAAGGAGAACCTTCCAAAGTTGCCAGACCATCTTCTGAAGAGAGAACAGAAGACGAGAGAGACTAGTGGCTTCCCTATCTCATCAGAACTTCCTGGAAATGTGCGCAGGCCTACATAGTGCCCTAGAAATGTTTGTTTTCCTGGCTAAGTCTCACATGGGTACCCTTGAGAAGGACTTGTATGCCTTCATCAAGTCAAAAAGGACCTGTAGAGAGCACGTGTTTGCCTTGGCAACAGTGAAACACGAACCCTGGAAACTGATTTCATCGTGCATCTGGGGCAAGGCCCCTTTCCCACAGGAAACAGTCAGAGAAGTCATAGCCAAAGCAGCCACGGAGAATAGGAACCTTCTCCAAAAAGTGGGGCAAGACATCAAAGAGGAAATTCTCCTCAGACGGAGGTCCTCAACCTAAGAACAAAAAGGTAAGGAAACCATGTTAACCTGTGCAACTTCCTGTAGTGACCATGGCCACGGTGCCTCAACTTGTAGCACAGCCTCAAACCCCCTTGCAGATGGTCCCTCAACAGCTGGTAGCCCAGTCACCACCATTTAATCCTGGCTTTGAGAGGCAGTCAACCACCTTTTGACCTTATAAGGGAAAAGACCAAAGAAGAGATTCCTCCGGATTCCCCTCATGGGGCAGAGGAGGACTCGGTCACAGACACAAGTCCTCATGACCCCCCCAAGCACTGAGGGGTTCCAGGTAGGAGACAGATTATACCACTTTCAGGATAGCTGGACCTTCGATCCCTGGGCCAACAGCCTAATTACGAGTGGACTCGGGCGGAGATGGAACAGAACTGCACCCCGCTTTCCAGAATTCTTCCAACACCACCCCCTTGTTGGAATATATACCTCAGAACTCTTAAAAAAGATTGTAATAAGGAAAGCGAAGTCCATCAAATTCCAGGGAAGGCTGTTTTGTGTTCCCAAGAAAGACTCAGACAAACTCAGACTCCTTCTAGACTTGTCTCTACTCAACAAGTTCATCGAGAACTACAAATTCCGGATGCTTACTTGGCAACAATAAGGACCCTTCTACCAAAGGGAGCAAATACAGTCTCAATAGACCCAAAAGATGCTCACTGGCATTTTCTATTGAGGCACTCTTTCTTTGCCTTCCTAGTATTCATGCTACAGAAGAAGTGATTCTTCAGAGCAATGCCCTTCGAACCGAATACAGCCCCAAGGATATTCACAAAACCGGCAGACACAATCGTCCAGCAGCTAAACTCCGAAGGAGTTCAATTACTAGCGTATCTAGGCGATTGACTGGTATGGGCAGCATCCAAGACTACTTGTCAGCAGGCAGCCAGCAAGCTGATTCCGTTTCTAGAACACCTGGGCTTCAACATCAATTGCAAGAAGTCTCGCCTTCCTCAAGCTCGGAAGTTCCAATGGCTTGGAATCCAATGGGACTGAAAGTCACATCACCTCTCCATTCCATCCAAGAAGAGGAGAGAGATAGAGGGATCTGGCAAGAGACTAATCCGTCACAAGAGGATTTCAGAACGCCAACAGGAAAGAGTATTGGACTCTCTCCAGTTTGGGGCAGTGACAGACCCGGTGCTAAAAGCACGTCTAAAAGATGTGTCAAGAGTCTGGTGAAGATATGCATCAAACGCTCGAAGAGATCAACCAAGGTTGACCCCGACCCTATTGCACATGCAGTTAAGGCCGTGGTCAGCAGCTAAGAGCCTAGCACGAACAATTCCCTTGCAACCACCACAACCTTTCATATCAACGTTTTGGAGGCTCTGGCAGTTTTCCCGATGTTGAAGAGACTATCTCCTTGCAGAACAATCCACATCAGATTGAGTCTGAGCAACGAAAGGATAACAAAATGTCTTAATTGACAAGTTGGCTATTCTCACGAGAGGAAAGTGCAAAGGAATTAGTCGCACCAGTTCAAAACCTTTCAAATCAACTTTTTGGATTCTCTGGCAGTTTGCCTGATAATGAAGAAACTATCCCCTCGCAGAACAATCCATATCAGATTGGCCCTGAACAACGAGGGGATAGCAAAATGTCTAATCAACAAGGCTCGAGATCATCTCACCTAGGACATGTGATATTAACCACCTTCTACCTGACAAGGATGAAGGGATGGCACCTATCAGCAGTTCACCTACAAGGGTTTTGCAATGTGACGGTGGATGGTCTATACAGGCGAAAGCCCATAGAAAAGGAATGATCCCTAGACGCAGACACATTCTCCTTCACCTCGGAAAAAGTTCCGGAAGTGCAGACCGACCTCTTTGCAACGAGCGACAACAAGAAACTGCTTCATTACGTAGCTCCTTATGAGGACCCTCAAGCAGAAGCGATAGACGCCATGTCCCTCGACTGGAACAGATGGAATCGCATTTACCTGCTTCCACCAACCAATCTCCCGCTAAGAATCCTCAACAAGCTAAGATCCTTCAGAGGGACAGCAACAGTAGTGGTCCCCAAATGACCCAAAAGCAATTGGTTCCCTGTATTCTAGAACTGAAACTGAAGCTGTTTCCTCTGCCGAACCCACTTTTATCCTAACTGGTCCAGAAGTCGACTGTCTATGCTTCATCCTCGAATTTCTCGCCCTAGCAGCGAGCAAAAAGTTTGGAGTCTCGAAGAATTAAGTTGACCTCATTGAAGAGTATAAGTCAAATTCGACTAGGAGACAATATGAATCATCTGGGAAGAAATCGATGTCTTTTGTGAAAACAAAGAAACCAAAAGAAATATCGATAGATTTCGGTCTTGCTTCCTTCATACACCTACACGAACAAGGCCTGGCTTCCACCACAATTACCGCGTGTAAGTCGGCCCTTACTAGACTACTTTTATACGCTTTTGAGTTGGACCTCACTAGTGAAACCTTCAATAAGATCCCAAAAACATACTCTATACCCAAGCCGACACCCCTTCAAAGCCCATCACGTGGTCTTTGGACAAAGTCTTGTACTATGCTTCGAAACTAAACAATGATGATTGTATTCTAAAGGATCTAACACAGAAAGTCATCTTTCTTTTTGCAATAGCCTCAGGGGCTAGAGTTAGTGAAATAGTAGCCTTATCCAGAGACGAAGGCCATATTCAGTTCCTAGACACAGGAGAACTGAACCTTTTTCATGATCCTACCTTTCTTGCCAAGAATGAGCTACCCACTAAGAGGTGGGGTCCTTGGAGAATCTACCCACTGAAGGAAGATGTCTCTCTATGCCCAGTAGAGTGCCTTAAAGTCTATCTTCGAAGAACTTCAGACTTCGAGGGAGGACAGCTCTTCAGAGGCAACCTAAGAGTAAATAGCAAAGCTCACCTACTTTATTCGCAGAACAGATCTAGACAGTACACCCGCAGGTCACGATCCAAAGAAGTTGCTTCTTCGTAGAATTTTTTTCAACACATGGACTTTGGAAGATTTCGCCCATACATTGGGTGGAGACCATCCAGGGTCTTTTAACAAACACTATGCAAAGCAAGTACATGAAATAAAACATTTTTGTGGTGGCGACGGGTAGTGTTATAAAACCCGTCGTCTAGCGCTGCGATGAACAGTGAATTGCTTTGGGACTTTCCAGTGCATCGGGTGCATGGGTACACTTACCCTTCGAGTGCAAAACCCAACGAGGATTAACATACTGATCCATACAGGTGCATATCTGACCAATAACACCAGTGCCGAGTGAACGTTTGCGTCATAGTGTTTAGGCCTTCCCAAAATATGTACAAATCAGTCAGATTTTGTTTCACATCTCCGTTGAGTGGCATTATTCCGATAATGAAATTACATATTTTTTCTACAAAAGAAAATATGGACCCTGATGTGTTTCCAATGCTGGATCGGATTTATACCCAGCATAATTACATTTGATAATCTAGTTGCAAGGTAAAAATACTAAACATATTTGAGTCTTATTGCTGCTATCTCAGTTGGGGACAAATGCAATATGGTAGAGTTTTAATTAAACCCTAAAAGGGCCCAACTAGAAATCAGGATACAGATTTCCAAGGTATGTGAAAGGTAATCTCTAAAGTTTTACCTTTTGTTCCTACGGAAGGAAATTCAATCCTTCAATTCTTATCGTCGATGTCGACACTTTCCCTGCATGGGGCAGGAAGCACTAAACCAGTTCCAGGTTTAGTGGAAATGACAGTTAACTGGAATTTCATATTCAGGTCTAGGAGACCAGATAAGGAATCCATTCAAGGTAGAAGGCACACACACAAATCCACAGATATAGTACTTTCAAGTTATTTCTCTAGTATAATCCCATCAGGATGACATGGCTGAGCACCAAAAAACGGATTTTGAGCAAAGCGAAAAATCTATTTTTGCGTGAGAGTGCCATGTCGTCCTGATGGGCCCACCCTTCTTGCTGACCCCACCCGAAACTACTCTATCTGCGGCTATTCCTGCTTAAAGACAAGTTAAAGGAATGTCGGCCGGTAGTAGTACGGATTGGAGGTCCACCGGGTACCTAGAACAGCAACCCCCTTTCTTTCGCCTCTTTTCCCCCTTCCATCAAAGAGTTAAATCTATTCAGGGTGAAGATTGCGATGTGTCGTATCTAAAAAGTATGTCCCTGATCCCTAGAATGTCCTTAACTAGATACTCGCACCAAGAGTTAGAATCCTGGAGATCTTCGGTTTATTTCTGTGGGAGTATGATTTTAGCAAATATCCCCTGGAAAGGCTACCTAAAGGAACCTTCAATCAGGATGACATGGCACTCTCACCCAAAATTATATTTTTTGCTTTGCTCAAAATCTGTTATATTTTGCGTAATGTGATTATGTCACACAATTTTGTCTAATGTGAATATGAATAGGTGGAAGGAGGACAAAGAGACACTGATACGAACTAATAGAAACATGAACTTTATTCCAGACA
>NC_090739.1:85656201-85658701 GCF_036898095.1 Palaemon carinicauda
TAATAATAATAATAATAATAATAATAATAATAATAATAATAATAATAATAATAATAATAATAATCTATTATTCTACAAGGCAATTATGCAAATAACTTTCCGCTTTTAATCGTTGTGAATCATTCAATATACCCTTTATGAGTTTCCTCCACGCAATATTCATTACGGGATTTCTCTTCCTTACTGATAAATAGCATTTATGACTTGAAAATTCAGATATTATTTTTTACAGTGTTTAGTTTAACAAAGTTAGATAGATTTGAAGCATAAAAATACGGTGACCAATTTTCTGTTTTTTTTTTTTTTTTTTTTTTTTTTAGATTAACTTTTATATTTAGTTTAAGCAATTTATATCTGCTTTCGCGCAACACCTGTTCCATTTCACATTGTAATATTGCTGTTCAGCTCTTCTTGATGATATTCTTTTGCTCATCTTTCCAATTGCATTCTCAAATCCACTCTTCTCCCGTCAATACCTTTACCGGAGAATTCAACCCTCTATAGCTTGTTTTCCTCCCCCCCCCCCCCCCCGTCATCTCTTTTGTTGTTCGTAACAAATAGAAGCTACTAAGCTAAATAATTAATCTAATCTTCCTTTATTTATTATAAATCACAAAAATTACTCTGTAATCCCTATTATCAGTTGAATGATTCAAAGTATTCCTTACTGTTATGCTATAGGTAATACTTATTTGACTTTACCAATATGCTTAATAACATTTTAGTAAAATCAGCATCATTGTCAGTCAGTAAATATCTATCATTGGTTTTCCATGTTTCAGTTTTTAACCCCATGACCGTTTAGTCAAAATCAGTTCCCTTGGTTCCAAATATAATACATTTCATATATCATCTCTATTTTACATGGCATATAGAAGAGATAATTCCTAGGAATCCCTGTCTTCATATTCACTTGCAAAAATAACACATTTATCTACATATCGGAAATGAAAGCAGCCATTTATCATCTCTTTGTTTATTTTTTTTTTTATTTTCACCCTCTCTTCTGATGTAAACATCTCATATCTCTTTTGTGTTTTAACAAAATGTGAGTAAACGTGAAAAACTGCATCACTCATTTCCAAATCGGGTAACAACTCTGGCTTTAAAGCGCGCTCCTCTACATTCGCCATTTCATGTTCAGTTTATCCATATTTGGTAATAATTCTACAATAAATCTAACGGAAACGAGACCTAAATCTTTTATCCTTCACGGCTGTTAGTTCTGACTATCATTTTGAAAACAATGTTTAATTATGACAATAATCTTATAAAGAAGAAAGGAAGCTCTCAGTGTCCCACAAGTTTGTAAAAAGTGAAATGTCAGCGGGAAGCTACAGAAAATCAGTATTCCTTGTGCAATGATTACTTGGAAGGCTTTTATATCCTCTGGGCCTGAGGGTATCATTAAGGATTTCTCCCAGACTCACCTTCAAAGATTTCATTTCAAATCTAAGAGTTCTTAAAGGACGTAAAATTAACGTTTAATCCAAACCTCTCCAGACCAACTATGAAGAGTCATAAAAAAAAAAAATCCTCATTACTCGACCCCTTAATAATTGATATATTATTAAGGTGTTATGGAATCAGTTCTACTTTGCATTTCATGTGTAATACAATAAATACAGTAGATTAGAGTCAGCTTAAAACTCCCGTTTTTTCTGTATATATTGAAATACTAACGCTTATACGTTTAATTAAGAATATTTATATTCTATAAGTCTCATACTATGATTTTTTTTTTTTTTTTTTACAAAAGACTCATTACTTAATGGTTATTCCCAAATTTTATGTTTCTCTGTATAGTAAGAGTCTCTAGAATTTAGTGATCTTCAACCTAAGTGGAAATATGATTCAAGAACTAATAACGACTTTCAAGAGATAAATAGAAGTTTCTAAGAATTTCGGGTCCCTCGTTGGGCTTGGATGGAGCCAAAACCAATACTTTTAGGAATTATTATTCCTTGACGGCGGGATATTCACTAAATTCTTGTTACCACATATCAGAGGGCAAAAATTTTAAGGGAATGAAAGTAAACGTATTTAATTTGGATTCAACTGAATTGGATATGCAATTCTAAATATATATTGCCAAAATGATTACTCCTTGATCTAGCATTCCATGAAAATTGTACTCTTGAAATCCAAATTCAAAGCTGCGGAAGTTACCTTTTGGCAACTCATAAGCTTGGAAAAAGGTTTGAAAATGCGATGCTGATAAAGAAGTAGGATAGGAGGATTAGACGAACTGTTTCAAAAAGAATTTTAGATGTCAGGCAAATCATGAGGATAAAGAAAAGATTGGAAATGAGGGTAAAACCCAGGAGAGATAAATTAGAACCAGCAGAACTATCCAAAAAACAATAAACAAACTAAAAACCCAATATATTCCTAAACACAATTAGACCAAAATTGTGGAAACACCTACAAAATGGAAGAACCATCAAATGATGAATTGGAACAGGGCGTCAACAGATATTTGCTCTCCGTAAAACATAAA
>NC_090739.1:85663701-85676201 GCF_036898095.1 Palaemon carinicauda
ATGCATGAAATATCACACGAGGTTGGGCTGAAGATAAATAGAAGAAAGACCGAGATGATGCAAACGGAGTATGCAATGGAAGATGAAATATCATTGCAAGGAGAAAATATTGATGAAGTAGATTCATTTAAGTATTTAGGAACAAAGATCTTCAATACAGGGTCTTAAGAATGGAAGTTTAGTGAAAGATTGACAAAAGCCAATCAGACAATAGCTAGGCTAAGTAAAACTTGGAAATCAAATTGCCTAAAATTTCATATAAAAATCAGACTATATATCAGTTTAGTGAGATCGGTGTTACTCTATGGACATGAGTCATGGTATGACAATGAAATAATCTCCAATGGATTTAGTAGATTTGAGAATAAAGTCCTCAGAAGGATATTGGGAGTTAAATGACAGGACATGATTAGGAATGAAACTATAAGAGAGATTCCTCGAGTACCATATGTGTATGAGATCATGATGAAGGGTAGATGGAGATGGTTTAGGCATGCTCTTCGCACTTCCCTTGAAGATATTAGCTCACCAAACGTTTAACTGGGCTCCACAAGGCAATAGAAGAATTGGAAGACCCAGGCCTACATGGGTTAGGACTGTAAAGCACGAAGTATGAGATGATGAATGAAGAAGTATTAAATTTAAAGCTCAAGACAAAGACGACTGGCGAAATCCAACTGAGGCCCTTTGTGTCAGTAGGCATAGGAACAGATGATGATGATGATGAGGAAAATCATAAGGTGGTCCACCCTATGCAATGTAACTAGAGTTCAAGTAAGGGAAAAATACCAGACAACCCTTTAGAACACACACATGTAATCTTAACGCCCCACCCCTACCCTAAGTTCCAAGGCTATACCTTACCATTTAGATGATGAAAAAGCAATACTGAGGTAAGATTTAGATCAATATTTTTCTTCCATGTGCATTAACAAGTATTTCCAGGAATGATACAAACATGTTATCGCTCTCTGAAGAATATACCAAAAATTGTTTTTGGTTTCATATAGGAATTGTCGGAACCTTTTTTCTTTTTTCTTTTGATGGCTGCTTTTTCCGGTCCCATACAGCAGGAGAACCCTACTCTCTATAAGACCTCCACTGTCGTTTTACCTTGTTCATTTAGAGTATTTAACGCTTCATGTCTCGTATTCTTTATTTACTGTTAAATCGTCGCTGTCAAAAGATTCATGAAATAAGAAAGTCTTCACTTTCCTCTGGAAAGCCTTAATGTCTTTAACCATTCGAATGTTTCGTGGGAGCTTATTTAATAGTCTCAGGGATGCATATTTAAAGGTTTTGGAGACTACAGTAGACATCTATCTAGGTTCCAACAGTTTGAAGCCATCTGTAACTATTCTCGTGTCGACACGATTTGTTGGCTGCGCAATATTTAGCAATTCTCTAAAGTATTTTGGACGCCCAGTTCTGGTAACTTGGTGGGTTATTGTACATATTTTAAATTTAATCCTCGCTTTAATCGGCAACTAGTGTAAATCAATTAGTATAAGGGTGATCTTTTCTCTAGGTGGGACGCCTTTTATCAGTCTTGCTCTTCTGTTTATTATGTTTGGTGATTTCTTAAATTTAACTTTTGGTAAATTGTAATAGATAGAGTTGTAATAGTCAATCCTGGTAATAACACAGTTTATCACAAGTTTCTTTACAGAATTTTCATCCAGGTACATTTTTACAAACGCAATATTTCTTAGATGATAACCAGAAGTTTTTATTACATTATTTACTTGGGCATTTAGAGACAGGTTACAGTCAAGAAATACACCTAGATCTTGAACTTTACTAGATATCGGCACCGTGTCATTATTTATGTTCATTTGAATATCACCTAAATTTCCCACGCTGTTTCTCTTGCCCACTACCATGAATTCAGTTTAGTTTTCATTTAATTTCAAATGTCTAAATGTCATCCATTCTCTAACACAATCAAGGATTCGGTTTTGAGTTTCAGTAGTGTCATATATATCATTTATGGAGAAGTAAAATTGTGTGTCATCTGCAAATAGTTTAAACTTCATGCCATGCCATTGTAGTATTTTCGATAGACCAATAGTATATATGCCAAATAAAATTGGGCAAAGTACACGCCCCTGGGGTACCCCTTGGTTTAAGGGTTCATATGATGAACAAGAGTTTCCAATTTGTACACAGAAATTTCTACAAGCTAAGTAGTTTTTAAGGTATTCGAAGGCTTAATCTTCAACGCCGATGGACCGTAGATCACTTAGTAGTAATTCATGTACCACTGTATCAAAAGCAGCACTGAGATAGAGCAGAATTAAAATACCACATTTATTTTCATCCATGATTTCTAGCATATCGTTTACAACAGAACAGATGACTGTCTCCGTAGAGTATAGTTTTCTGTAAGCAGATTGATCGTCAGGCGAGGCCTCTATTACTTATAAGTGAGTGACTAGTTTTTCAAGAATTATATATTCAAGCACTTTTGAGATAAAGGATAGATTTGAAATAGGTCTATATGAGCTTAATTCCTGGTATTCCAATGCATTTTTCAGAAATGGTGTGACTATAGCCCTTTTCTCAGATTTAGGAAACTTACATTCATCAATGCTTGCATTTGCTATTCTCATTATTATTTTGGCTAGACTAGAAAAGTTTCTCTCTCCAATTACTTCAGATATTGGCATAGGATCGATTGTGCAGTTTGTTTTCTTTGCTCTCTTGATAATTCTAGTGATGTCATTTTGTGTTATGTTGTTAAATCGTCTTAATTTTGTCCGAGTGCCCGGTGTATCATTAATCTGATGTTAAGTATTTACGAATGACCTGGTTATGTTTTCAATTTTGTTTCTAAAGTATACTGGAAAATTATTTGTTAGTTCCTGGTCACTGTATCCATTAGGTAGCTTCTCTTCTTTTACATTTCCCATTATAGGCTACCATTCAGGAGACGGTGAAACTTATTTATGTCTGTTTCTGTTCCGAGGATCTTTCTCCTATAGTGTTCAATTTTTTGGGCTAAAGCCATGTCGTCCTGATGGTAATTCCTAAAGTAGCTTCCTAAGGGATATATGTTATTACAGTGATATTTCCAGAGAATTAAACATTTTGGTCCCAGAATTCTAAATACTGGACCGAATATCCTTAGATTTTCTCTCAAGGATATTGCATAATATCAGAAGACGTATTCTTGACACGCCACATAGCAATCTACACCCCTAATAGCATTTACGCTTCGCGGGGGACGTGGTAGAATAGAAGAGGGGCCGTATCAAGGTTACCCTCGTTTTCGTACTACTATTGACCACCACCACAGCGCCATTCCCAAGATGGCGAACATTCCTAATTTTGCAGCGATTTTGCTCAGTGGTGTTCCCTGTTGATCTAACTTTCGATCAATTTGCAATGATTATTATTATGCATTCTCCAACTTCTTTCGCCTTCGGAAAGTTGAGTATTTGGTCTTTACAATGAGTAATCTTTAGCTCCTGTTTCACAGTGAAATTAAAGTAATTTATTGTGTTTAGCAGCAAAGCCTAGCAGACTAGTCCTGTGCTGGCTGACCCTAACCTGAAGAATAGAATTCTTCTACTGCTTAGGGGACACCGGCACTGGAACCCCGTTCCCTTATTGTTTAGAGGTGGTGCTACCAACCTCTTTATTTTATTATTCTAACCCTAGGCTAGGGAATAGAATTCTTTAGCCACATGGGATAGTTCTAATACAGGAACAGAGTTTCATTAGGTGAGGCAGGACAGGCTTTACAGACGGCTCCTGCCGTACCTTATACAGGCCCCTTTTTTCCCTTCCCCTCTATCCCTTTATGTTGGCGGCTCCCTGCAACCTTACTGTTGCCGGTGGGTTACTGGGACCGACCAGACTCTCCCTCTTCAGCCGTTGCCTGACTGCCAGTAGCTATTTCAGCAGCAGGCAGCCATGACAACTGCCTGCCGGCAGCCAAGGCGGCTGTCGGTTGGCAGTTGGTTGCCATGTTGGCTGTGAGTGGGAATCCCTTCTGTTACCAAAGGTTCTTCGGTTCTCCCTTGGACTGCTAGCAACAGCTTCTGTTGCCGGGGTGCTGGCTACCAGGCCGGCACAGATTGGTGCTGACTCAACCGGCAGCACGCCGACTGTACTGAAACTGCCGGCCGGCAGCGTATAGGCAGGACCTTGCTGGCGACAGTACTGTAGTCGGATGGAAGCTTGAATGTTACATTCTCCCCTTCCATTTGAACCTTCTTCCTGGAGAAAGGTAGTAAAATTAGACTTTTACATCCATATTTACTGTATACATACTCAGTATTAGGTAGCCTTTTCTTCATCTTATCTCTCTCTCTTTTAGCTAGCAGGCTGGATGTGCCGGCAAAAGGTAGCTATGCCGACGACATGCCGGGTGAACTACAGTATATGTTTATACAGGTAGTTAGTATATTTTCAGTATAGGCTATACTGCATAGAGAATGCTACTGTATATATTATACCAGTAGTAATTTCCAATATATCTTGAGTATCCTACCAAAGTATTTATGGAACCCAATCTCATATTGAAAGAATTTAATATCTTCAATATTCTGATTAGAAATCAGTCTTCAAATTACCCTGCAATATTAAAACTTTTAAGGACCGGAGACTACACTCCCATCCCTTAAAGGGCAGGGCCCTTATCCTTGAGTCTCCATGATCAGGAAACTCTATGATTTAATATTGTAAGGGAGGCCATACCAAATAGATTGGGTGGGATACACAAATATATGTCTTTAATTTTCCCCAGTCTAGTTGGCATCATGCCAGCTGGACCGTGCAGTCGGATGCTTGCCATAAAGGCAGCACATTGGCTGGATCACACTATATATAATTATACACTAGCCAGTAATTTGCAATATAGTACATACTGCAAATAGAAAACTACAGTACGATTATACAGTAGTTATTTCTAACATATCTTGGGTACCCTTGTGCGAGCTTATGCTGGTGCCGGTCTTATATTGAAGGAATCGTGTTTCTTCATTGTGCTGATTAAGAAATCAGTCATCCTTACCCCACGGTGTTTAGAATAAGAGGGACAGTAAATTATACACTTCTCTACTCCTAGGGGTGAGAACCCCCTTTTAGTTGGAGTTCCTTTGATAAGGGAATCTCCTCACATTTAATCATGAGGGGAGGTAACAGCATTTGCTTGCGGAGGATACACAAGTATGTTTCTCCTACTATCCCTTTATAGCTTGCTATCCTAAGCTATTCTGTTAAAATAAGACTTTTGATATATTGGTTATCAGTGAGATAATCAATCGTATACTCATTCTGTTTTCCTGTCTTTACAGGAGGAACACCAGATGTCATGTGTTGCAGTCCTCCGCAAAACTAAGAGTAAGTGTTTTTACGGACATAATGCATGCAGGTTTCATGACCCCTGCAATATTATTTCCAAACCCCTACATTATTGGAACCTGCAGGCTTGCAAAGTATGTCGGACCTTATTGTCCGAGGGTTTCAAGAATCCCTAGTCGGTAGAGACTAGGGATGCAGCTCGTTTCAAGATACGCAACTGGGTGAGAGGCTTTCAGAAAATCTCTCCGGGACCTTACCTGCCTAATGACAGGATGCGTAGGATACTATTTCCAACAACAAGTAAGGAAATGGTGGTACCCCAGACACGAGGTACATCTCCCAACGGCCAGATACCCTTTGGAAAGGAGGGCAGAAAGCGCCCACAGGAAGAAGGGGAGATTGTCCGGTTGGAATTGTCTCTGTCTATACCGGCTCTAGAGCCAGCGACATTGATATCTCCACCTTCTATCCCTCTATTAGATGGAATGGACCAGTTATGGGCCCAAGTGAGGAATCTAATAGAAAACTTCCGCAAACAGGATGAAAAGCAGGAAGCGAAATGCAATGTAGAGCCTTGTAAAGCTCCACTTATTGCTCCCCAGGGGTAATACAAACGACCCATAGATCAAGACCTTCCGACATTCTCTAAAACCAATCCTTGAAGGTTTGCGGAGCTAATGCCGATTTTAAACGGCAAACTCTACATCACGGAGAAGATGGGAGCTGTTCCTTTGGACAAAATCCAGTTTTGGCTAAGCTTTGACGCTTTCCCTAACTGTTTCGTTAGACTGAAGTATGAACCAAGGTGAAGAAAAGGAACGGAATCAAAGGAGGTTATGATTCTCGACCATGATAAAGCACTGGCTATCCTATCAAGTAGCATAAAAAAGGTGAGTTACTCGGTGTCGAAGGTATTCACACCAGGTAACAGGCACTCTTCCTTTCTTGCTCCCGCTTCAATTTCATTCCCCTTTACGGAGAAAACATTTAAATATGTCACCGAGGAAGTGGAGGCAGGTAAACCGTGTCCTGCACTCAAGGAGTGCGAGCCTCTGTCACTAGCGACAGGAGAAGAACTGGAAGGAAGCCTATTTAACCTTTTCAGTAGGAAGACTTAAGGCAGATGTCACCAGTCGACAATTTACGGAAAATCTCCCTAGATTATCCGAGTTTCTCTTTCATGATGAACAAAAGACAAAGGAGATACTTGCAGCCTCCCTATCTCTACAAAACTACATAGAGTTCTGTTCAGCTCATCAAGATACCCCAGACATGCTCAAGGTCTTAGCTAAAATGCATATGGCTACCTTATTAAAAGACCCAAGGCTAGAAGAACATGTAGGGAGTTTGTGTTCGCTACCGCGACAGCGAAACACGAAACAAGGAAGCTAATATCTTCTAACATCTGGGGTAAAGACCTCTTTCCAGACGAAGTAGTCGGGAAAGTGATTAAGAACACCACCACGGAGAAAGTAGGACTTCTCCAAAAGTGGGGCATCCTTTCAAAAGGAAAGTCTTCCACGGTTGTGGGTCCCCAACCTAAGAGGAAGACGGAAAGGTCTGGAAACTAATCTTGGGCTATTCAACAACATCCCACAGTTGTAGTGACCGCGCTGCCACAGGCAGGTGGTCGAAAATAAAATCCTACTGATCAGTCGAAGCATAGAGATGCTTCTGGCAGGAGGGAGGCTCCTTTAGGATCGCTGGACCTTCGATCCTTGGGTCCATGGCCTAATCAAGATGGGACTGAGATGGGAGGTGGAGATGTGTCTACCACCATTTCCTCAACTCCTCCTATAATCCAAAACCCTCCTGGAGGAGTTTACCTGTGAGCTCTAGAGCATACAGATGGTAGGGAAACTATAGTCCATTGAATTCCAGGGAAGGTCGTTGTGTGTCAAGAAAACTCAGAGTCATTCTGGACTAGTCACCACTCAACAAGTCCAAAAAAAACGAGTTCAGAATATTAATCCTTCTGGACATAAGGACCCTGTTGCAAAAAGGGATGCTCGTAGTCTTACTAGACCTGAAAGTCGTCTATTGGCAACTTCCAGTCAATCACCCCCTCCCCACCTATCTAGGATTCAAGTTACACAAAGTAACGTATTTCCTAGGAAAGATACTTGTCAGACTAGACACAATCCTAGATATGTTCATAAAATTGGCAGACACAGTCACACAATAATTAAGCCTAGGAAAGGTTCAGGCAACAATGTTCCTGGACGAGAGGCTGGGGTGGGCAGCTCCCAAGGTGGCTGGACTATGAACATCCAAGGAAATGATCCGGTCCCTGGAACATCGCGGATGCAAGATAAACTTCAAGAAGTCTCGATTCTCTCCAGCTCAATGGTTTCAATGGCGAAAAAGCCATTGAAGCCTGTGGTCAAACCAGCTCTCCTTTCCTTTGGGAATGTAAAAGGAGATGGCAAGGTCGGTCAAGAGACACTTGTAATCAGTCAGATTCCCAGAACGCGAACAGGGAGGAACTCTGATCTCTCTGACCCAGTGCTAAGAGCACTGCTGCAAGATGCGTTAAGAGTCTGGAGAAAACAAGCATCAAACGCTCGAAGAGATGTAAAAAGACCGATATCGGTCCTTCCTTAATCGCTTCCCTAACAAAGGTCAAAGCCTGAAAGTCCCATGGTCCTGTCATGAGTGGGGAAACTCTCTCCACGCAAATCAGACTGTCTACGGCTGATCTGGGACTCCGAAGCGATAATGAGATGCTGCAATCGACGATGCTAGAGAATATCTCATACAATCTAGGTGTAGTTAACCATCCCTTCCCTAAAGGGGGTGGCACCTGTCAGCAGTTCATGTATAATTGTTCCGCAATGTGACAGTGGATGCTCTGCTTGGGTTCAAGCTGATAGAGCTAGAATGGTCCATGGACGCACACCTATTCTCTCCCAGATGGGAACAAGTCCCAGAACTGCAGTCCGACCTCCTCATTACGAGCGTCGTCAAGGAACTACCTCGATACGTAGCCCCATACGAGGATCCTCTAATAAAAATGACAGACATCATGTCTCTGAAATGGAATGGATAGACTTAGGATTTCTAGTTCATCTCATCCAATCACCTGCTGAGAGTCCTCAACATGCTGAGATCCTTCCAGGGAGGAGTAGCTCTGTTGGCTCCCAAGTAGCCCAAGAGCAATCTGTCCTCTTTGAGGAAGGAATGGAGGCTGAGGCTGTCCCTAATACGAACCCAGGACTACTTCAGAAGGCTCAGAGATTAAGTGCCTTCGATTTATCACAGAGAACCCGAACCATTCATTGCATGATTTTCTTGCCCTAGCAGTTAGGAAAAGGTTTGGGATCTAAAAACGCAATATAGAATTCTTAGAAGAATACAAGTCTAAGACAACTAGAAGACAATATGAGTCATCATGGAAAAAGTGGGTTGCTATCGTAAAAGCAAAAGGACCGAAAGAGATTTCAATGAACTTCTGTATGTCCTTCTTTATCCATCTTCATAACCAAGGTTTGGCAGCCAACACGATAACTACGTGCAAGTCAGCCTTGACTAGACCTCTTCTATATGCTTTTCAAGTGGACTTGGTGAATGAGAGGACAGCTCTTTAAAGGAGAAACCTCTGGATCAAACTTATCCCTAAAACAACTGAGGGCGAAGCTCACCTCCTTTATTCGTAGGGCGAATCCTGACAGTACTCCCGCAGGTTATGATCCGAGAAAGATTGCTTCATCACTGAACTTCTTTCAATATATGGACTTTGAGCGTCTTCGTTCATACACCGGATGGAAATCATCCAGAGTGTTTCACAAACACTATGCAAAACAGGTCCATGAACTGAAGCACTATGTAGTGGTGGCAGGTAGTGTATTAATACCCGCCCCCTAATTACTGTCATAAACAGTTAATTGCTTGGGACTTTGAATGTCCTCGCTCATATACTGGATGAAAATCATTCAGAGTTTCCTACAAACACTATGCTAAGCAGGTGCATGAACTGAAGCAGTATGTTGTGACGTCGGGTAGAGAATTTAACCTGCCGTCTAATTCTGCGATGAACAGATAATTGACTGGGACTGTCAATTAAAGGGAGAAGGGGTCATCTCTCTTAGTGTGACCTCCTTTGAATAAGTGTTACCATGGTAAAATTAACTCTGTTCAAAAATCCCAGGTTTGGAATTATATAGATAGCACTAGTGTCGTGTGTACATAGTACACAGTGTCGATAGAAGGTAACCGGTACAGGAATTATGAAGAGAAATTTTATCATAATTCTTTTTTAATCTGAGAGTGGCATTCATCATTTCTTTCTTCCAAAAAAGGAAATATATTTTCTGTACAGGTGACATGTATAATTCTTTTATCATGCTGCATTCGTTTTACTTGCTAATGCTCTTAGTCACTTATTGAAAATAAGTGTCTCTTAGAATGTAATTGCGTCCTAATTCGCCTGACAATTGCATGATTAGAGTCCATAATATGTACTCTTCATATATTTGTATGCTCACAACCAATGGCTGTAAGAAACATTGATAAGCATTCCGTAATATTCACAAACTACTAGACAGTTTGTAAATCCAGTGTATACTTATGTTTGTTCATACAATATATGCTAACCTTGAGACCCCTTTCTACTGTCTAGAATGACTCTTCCCTGTAGGGGGCAGGAAGCACTAACATCGTGTATGATTAGTGATAATGACGGATAACGGTAACGTTATTAGTCTCGATTGGTCCAAATGATCATAGAAATGTTGTCCCAAGGTTAAGGCATTGATGAAAATCCACAGATACGCTAATGCTCTGGTATCCTTCCATCAGGACGACATGGCTTGAGGCCAAAAAGCGGATTTTCAGAGAAGTGAAAACTCTATTTTTGGGTGAGATCGCCATGACGTCCTGATGGACCCACCCCTCTTTTCTAAAAGAAAAGAAAAGATCTTCACAAGGAATGTCCGCCATCTTAGGAATGGCGCTGTGGTGGTGGTCAATAGTAGTACGAGAACGGGGGTAACCTTGATACGGGCCCCCTTCTATTCTGCCACGTCCCCCTCAAAGCGTAAACGCTATTAGGGGTGCAGATTGTTATGTGGCTTGTCAAAAATACGTCCTCTGATATTATGCGATATCTTTGAGAGAAAACTTAAGGATATTCGCTCCAGGAGTTAGAATTCTGGGACCTAAAGGTTTAATTCTCTAGGAATAGCACTGTAGTAATATATATCCCTTAGGAAGCTACTTTAGGAACTTCCATCAGGATGACATGGGGATCTCACCCAAAAATAGATTTTTCGCTTCCCTCAAAATACGTTTTTTTTTTCTTTCTCAGTAGGTAGTTATATTTACACGCATCAGTTTTGAATTTTACCCAAGTAATTTCAGTTATTAACCTACTCCACTTTCTTTCTTTACGTCTTTTTTCCCTCTTTTTTTCCCAAGTCTTTCCATGAAAACAAGGAGATTGGTCTTTTTCCGTTATAATCTTTTCCATCAATAGGAACATAAGACAGTTACCACACTTAGCTTGGTCATCATGATCACAGGGAATGTTGATAGCATCATTTATTTTCTTTGTAACTTCTTCAATAAATACGGTAGTATAAAAATTTGATTTAGAACTAAAGTTTCTTTTCTTTAATAATGCATGTTTCTGTAGAGGCAGCCTAAACGTAATGAGTTTGTGTATTGGGGAGATAGTACATTTCTCTTCGTCTTTTACATCTGATACAATATTATGCATGTCATCACTTAGAACTAAGTCTAGCATATGCCAAGTTAAAGTAGTTGTACAGTCGACGTTATTTATTAGTCGATATGATTCTAGTAACTCACTATTTGCCAAAGCGACAGGATTTGATGCGTCATCCATCCAAAAAGTGAAGTGTCCACAGATAACTAATTCGTTTTTCTCCATGGTTTGTTCTGGTGTTTGTTCTGGGATGTTTGTAGATTATTACAAAGGATATTCTTCTATTTTTTGGCGCAAATTTTATTTCTATATATTCAAAGCTTGATACACTAATTCTTTTCAACGTTTTGAAGTTTGAGTAATTTTTATAAATAAAGAGTCCAACACCCCCACCAGACCTACCTTTTCTCAGTATGTGAAAGAAGGCGCGTCTTGCGGGGCGTCATTTCAGTGATCTTTGCCTTGTCCAAGTTATTCAGCCATGTTTCATATAATGCTAGTATATCTAAATATTTCTCGTTTATTAATTCTTGAATTTGAACAGTCTTATTACCTACAGATTGTATATTTACATAGCCACAGTTTATGACATCCCTAGTAACGATGATCAGTATTTTCCGCTAGTCTTTTCAATTCCAAATCAAAAGTATTGCAGTCTCTAAAATTTACTGTGTGGCCACTTGGTCTGTTTAACTTTGTGCAGTTTATACCCTTTGTCACTTTCAAATTACACTCCCCTAGTGGAGTGTCTCCTATTTCTTTGAAATACACCTTATAATAGATGTTGTATTTAAAGGTAAGCAATGCTTTCATGAGAGCAAAATAGACCCAGTAAAATACAGAATCTACATTCAGCCAATAATCATCTCAACATCATTGGGTAGACACCTTAACTTATGGAAACGAGATTGTGGAATCATGAAAATAATATTTGTGGAAATGAATTGATAGGCAATCAAATTGATAGACATGGTTAATATGGTAGAGGATTTCAAAATATATATAATACAAATAACAGAGTAAACCATAAAGTTATATACTGTATGTCATGATGAGTGGGAGGCATAATAAGTGGCTTAATCAGAGCTCTGATACCATAAATGTTGAATCTAAATGAGTATTTCCCAACTTTTTTATTTATCAAATACAAATCATTAATTTAGTTTTTAATTAACTCCAGCTTTCTTTTTCTTCTTTTAATCCTTACTTGAGTAGATGCTGTGTCCTTTGAGGGAGCTCTTTGGGCAAGTTTATGTATCTCATTTCATGAAGAGTTCTACATACTAACATCAAAATCAACAATGTCTGGAAACTCTTTCTATACTTAAGACTATCCTGTTATTTTATTAATCTCTCTTCATAGAGATGGTTTGAAAAAATGTGAAACTCTTTTATAATCTTTGAGATTAAACTTGCAGTCTTCAAAGAAGAGCAACAAGTCCTGGAATGAAACTGACACTGGCCAAATTATCAATGTATCATGGCACCAATTTAAGCAAGAAAAAAACCGTTATCATACATCCGT
>NC_090739.1:85681201-85686201 GCF_036898095.1 Palaemon carinicauda
CATCAGCTACAGTTCTGCTACTACCAATCCAGATTCGAGACTGCTGTGTAGTAATGAGCGGATGGTTGTCAGGGGCCCTAAAACTTGAAGTAGCCCATTGCTTATGGCGGTGGCATCACCTGTCACTAATCCTATATTTTTACATGATGCAAGTAGAGAAGTGCGGTATTTGGTCGGCACTGGTGTTTGCCACTCCCTTCTACCAATGTCAGTTTCCAGGACATGACAGAGTCATTCTAAGCCAGCCAATAGGTCGGATGTGTCCATCCACTTAGGGTGCGAGATACTCACACTACTGTTTTGGAGTACCAAATACCATTGGAAATTCATTGTTGCCACCGTAACATTGCCTCTACTTCGTGCAGATTTCCTCAGCCCTCTCCACCTTCTGGTTGACGTTGCACATCAATGTTTTATCAATGCAGACTCATACTCATCGACTACATTTTCAACACAGCTCCTCTGACCTTGCACTCCATATCATTGCACCTACAGAGGCCTATGCCCACCTCCATATGTCGTACCGATTAGTCTTCTGTCCAAAATTTTGCCAATCACCCTTGGTTATTGCCACTCACGTTATTAATCAACATATCAAGATGACGGGGACCATAGAGTTATTTAGATTCTGGCGCCTGGCCCTGGATCATGTAGCAGCTGCTTAACAAACATTTGGCAAAATGGAAGAAATGTGCTCTTATTAAAAAGCTTCGAGCCCATGGTCATTACCCTTATGCATCGTACTGAAGTAGGATAGCTCCCTGCTTCCTTGTGGGGATTACAGGTGTCTGAAAATGCAGACGACTTTAGATCACTATCCCCTCCCAAATATCGCCGATATTACCTCCCACTTGTATAATGTGAAGGTCTTCTCCACCTTCGACCTCTTGAAATGGTATTATAAGGTGCCGAGTAACATAGAAGATACCCCTAAATTTGTCATTACCACCCCCTTTGGTAAATACACATTCAATTACTCCTGTTTTGGCCTTTGTATTGCTGAAGCCACTTTTCAACACCTCTTGGGGGACATTCTAGGTGTGTTATGTGGAAAACACACTTGTGTTCTCTTCCTCCCAAGAGGAACACATCTGTTACCTATGCATAGTTCTCAGCTTCCTACGTCGGAACAGCCTAAAAAATCCAGTACGACAAGTGTACCTTTCGTGCCAACAAAGTATCGTTCTTAGGACACCAAATCCTTCCTGAGGGCATCAACCCCCTCTGTGTGAAGGTAATAGTTGTTCAAAACTTCGCCATTCCCTCGGCAATCAAAGCAATGCAAGAATTCCTGAACCTTCTTCAGCAGAAAGCTGTACAAGACCAAATCCGGGTATTCTACGTCAACAGCGGATTGCTGTCTACTCATTCGGCTATCTGTCATTTTCCACACTTCTCAGAGGGTTCGCCCTTCACTATTTGCATGGACCACATGCCGGTTTTGCACACTTTCACTCGTTAGTCAAACACTTGGTCCGCCCATCAACATCAACTCTCCATTGTGACTGAATTCAACAGCACCCTTCAAGACATCCGCAGCAAAATGAATTCCGCTGGCGATGCCCTGGGATTGGGTTACGGTGCCTTAGCAGTAGTCCAATGGAAATATATAGAAAACCAAACATATAGGACATCCTGCACATCCCTATGTTGGGTAGATGCTGACCTCGATGAATTTAACCCTCCTCCAGGAAATCACTACTGCTAGGACATGTCCGTGGATACCTACTCCATGTGCCAACAGGTATTTGATTTCCTCCATGTACTCTTACACCTATTGTGTCAATCTACTACACAGGTAATAGAAACAAGCTTTACTTGACAGAGCATTACTAAGGATGCTAAGGATGAGGTCGAAGCCTGTACTTCATACCAAGCTTCAGAAGTTCCTTGATACTCGGATTCAGGAGTGAGTACCTTGAATTACCCCTCAGCGTCATTTTGCTTACATTCACATCGACATAGTAGGTCCACTACCCACATCACAAGGATACTGTTACCTATTTCCTGTTATTGACTGTTCCATTCCCATAGAAATGGCAACTTCTGCCTAATGTATATCCACCTAACTCTTGGGGTGGAGAGTGAGATTTAGTATCCCTGAGCATATTAACACTGACAGGGACACCATTTTCGCCTTTCAATTGTGAACTTCATTAACAAATCAGCTGAGCATCACCATGCATCTGACAACCATCTACAACACTGCAGCCAGCGGAATGGTTGAACGTTCTCAGTGCAGCTTTGATGTCCTACTGCAATAACTCCAACTGGTTTACTCAGCTTCTCTGGGTCTTCCTGTGATTAAGGATCACTCCTAAGGATGCCTTGGATGTCTCTGCAGCTAAAATAGAGAATGTCAACTCATTGGTCATCCCTGCTGATTTTGTGCGGGTACAACCTCCTGCGACAGTCTCCAGGGATTACATCGCGCTATGGGAAAATTATACACGGCCACCAAATGTACAAGCCCCCATCAGAGCAGCGAATACCAAAAGATTTAGACACTGCAATACTTTTCGTCATGCTCACCAACACTAGCAAGTTACCGCTGACATCGCTCTTTCCTATCATGGCAAATAAGACTGGGTCTCCCTTATTCTGCTAACGCCTACGTATCTCCTGCAAGATGGCGCTTCTACCATTCACTTCTATAAGGCAGGACACTCTATTTCACAAGCATGTATTCTTCTTCTAATGATATACTTTCTTTTTTTTAAATCTCTCGCCCTTTTCCACACTGATAATAAAAATTTGTGCCATTGTTGCTCTGAACTGTTTACATATAAATTCATCATCATGATGGATAAAGTCACTTACATTCACCTCACCTTTCAAATAGTACTTAACAGGTGCCTCGCGACATACTCACGTGAAAAAGAGACAATGATATTTTATTAAAATTCTTTTAAGATTCTGATAATTTAAGATAATTCGAATTATTGTAAAGTAGGTCCCTTCTTATTAGGAGAAAATAGAAATTCATAGTGATATTAGTGCTTTGAAAACAGTTCTCACATAGCCAAAATCAATATGTGGAAAATATCAGATCAATAAACAGCTAATATTGAAATCTCTAAAAACATATTCTGTCATTGTATGATAATTTAAAAGCGTTTTTCAAGTCATAACCATCTTCACTCTCAGCTAAGTTAAATATTTTTTCTGAGTCAATCCATGTAACATCTATTAATGCCGTGGGGTATCAGAGTTTTAAGAAAATATAAATATTATATCAGAAGTAGCGGAACTAACGGGCGTGCACTGCGAGTAGGAGCTCATCTGGCCCCATTCTAATGTCTTATGGGCTTGATTTGGTAATATACTTGTAAATATGTTTAGGTAATAAAAATAATGAAAATAAGAATAATAATAATGATGAAAGTATTGCAGCACAAAAGACCGACACAATGAACATCATAACACATTTAACAACCTGCTTATTATATACACAAAGCTCAGTCACTTCTTTCCATGCTCGAGCAAACACCTACTCACTGTCTATTCTGTGCTGATGCAGATGAACTGAATGGAAGACAGCCGCTCGTGTGAAGACATGCTTTTTGACATGCGGAAATAAACTGCACAAATCAAACCGCTCGTGTTAAGCGGGCCCCAGTATTTTAAACTGAGCAGCACCGCACGGTTTAGCAGTGGATGTGGTTAGTCAATCACTACCATCCGGATTTTCTGCTGCACGGACATCGTGTGAAGGGCCTTAATGATCTACATTGATCTCTAAACTCCACAGTCGAAACCGTGTCCGCTCATGTGAAGTGGCCCTTACATTGACATTACCTCCTTGTAACTGGCCTTTCAATGAACACAGAGAAAGCTTTAATGAACCTGTGAGAGGCTATTTTCTTTATGTCATTCTATTGTTAACAAGATATTTTCTTATCTTTGAACAGCTACTTGCAAAGAATAAAGGTCAAGCCAAATATCGTAGTCACCAAATACTAGGTGAGGTGATTGTTGTCATTTCTAATTAAACTTTAACCGAGATTATTGCACAAATGAAAGCAGTGCTTTTTTTTTTCTTCAAGCATTATAGATACAACACTGGACATCTGAAAAGTACACCAAATGGGTATAATAATTCAATAAGATAAAGTAAATGGTGATCCAGATGGACTGCCTCGTGACTTTGAGATCAATGAATTATTTATTGAAGTAAAAGAAATATCAACTGAACGTGCTGCTGGATCCGAAAAATACATTGTCGGTTTACTTAAAAGAAAACCGGTCTAGACCTGAATAAATGGTGCATAAACATGAGCGAAATATATTCAGGTGTTAAAGCCAAAATAGCTAGAAAAGAACCCAATACTGTACAGCATATGTACATTGCTTTCAATGATTTTGTTAAGAATATTTCTGGGCAATAAAGAAGACAGAAGAGAAGAAGATGGATGTAGTAGATATGAGAATGTTAAGATGGATGTGTGGGGTGACAAGAAGAGATAAGATACGGAATGAGGTAATCAGGGGTAATACAGGAGTTAGAAAACTATCAGATAAGATCCAAGAAAGTAGACTGAGGTGGTATGGCCATGTCATGAGAAGAGATGAAGACTATATTGGGAGGAGAGTGATGGAAATAGAGGTACAGGGAACGAGAAGGAGATGGAGACCAAAGCGAAGGTGGGTGGACTGTATCAAGGATGACCTTCGATCAAAGGGATTAACCGGTGATGAAGTGGGGTACAGAGGTAGATGGAGTAAGCTGACCAGAAACATCGACCCCACATAGAAGTGGGAAAAGATGTAGACAAAGAAGAAGAAGAAGAAACTTTTCCAACACTATTGAAGAGCTTTAAAATTTCTTTGTCCTCAGTATAAAGCAATGTGCTATGCTGAAAGAAAGAGGTTGTGTCGGAAGTTATTGGGAAAGTGACAATAATACGATTTTGTCTACCTCGATGGTCGTCTCAACATAACTCATTAGTTGCTTTAAAATTTCTCTATTCAGAGGTTGTAAAAGGGCTCTCAAAGATAAG
>NC_090739.1:85693701-85698701 GCF_036898095.1 Palaemon carinicauda
TAATTGATGCAGCTGTGGCCGTGTGCCAGGTTTCTCCTTCAAGTTGTCTGTTATTTATTGTATATATAGACGGAATGGTAAGAATGATAAAAGGTGCTTTAACTAATGACGGTTTCTTGGGAATGTTGTACGCATTAATGTTAATGGGCAATACAGTAATTTTACCGACAAATAGAGATATGTGTGAACAGAAATTTAGAGTAGTTACTCAGTACGGTAAATATCACTACCATTTATTACAAAAAAAAAAAAAACATATTTCGTAATAAATGGTAGTGTTAGGGACAAAATTCCATTACAGGTAGACAATATCAAAATATATTTACCACAATATCTGTATTTAGAGGCTTAGTTTTCAGATTCAGAAAAAATGACAGATGTAATTTTATTAAACGAAAAATCTAACTAAGCTGTAGTGAACAAATTTGCTATATTTTGTGGTTCCAATAGTCAGGTGCCATTTAAGTATAAAAAATTGGTATTAGAGGGCCCTGTGATGATATTATTATTATATAGCTCAGAATCATAGTTATCAGGTAACATAAAACCGATGGAACAACTGTATAACCAGCTAGTCGGGTACTTATTTGGAGTCAGGAGGAATACAAGCATAAATCTCTGCTTATTATAATCTGATATTCCACCACACAATCACACAATCTCTAAGCAGAGACTTAATTTCCTAATGTCAAAAGTAAATGTAAACGACACTGAACAACCCTTTGTATTTATTTATGAATTATGTCAAGAGAAAATCACTAACGCATTTAGATTTATGTCGAAATATCTGGAATCTCACATCAACTCTAATCCACCGGTTGATATAGCGAATCTTTTAAATGCCACAAGTTTACAACGTACTAAATTTAACACTTATGCAAATGGACTAAACGTGACAATGACGTTACACCCTGTATATACAAATAATTTGTTTATTCCTGATTTTCTGTGAGAAGCACTGGCTTGCCAGTGTATCATTATTAGTACTCAATCTTAAAGACATGTTTTAATAGAATGCGACCTGACTAATGATATTAGATTAAGATACCCTAAGTTATATTTCAGAGACACGAGCAGCTTGCTTGGTGAAAATATGTTCACGAAGTATTAAGATTCTATTCATGAATAGGATTATATCAGGGTCTTAAAATTTTAATCATATTATAGTAAAGGGTAATTTAGTTGTAATGCAATTCATTTATGATTTTGAGTAGACATTGTGTCTTTGGCATTTCTGGGATTGTTAGATTAAATTACGAATGGAAGATTTTGAGCATGGTTTTCTATTACATAATGTTTATATGATTTAAGATGTGTCATGTTTCTAAATGAAACATATGAATCATTATCATTATTCTGGTGAATTCCTTCATGTCATGAATTAGATATTGTATTTTAGAATGGTTAGCTTTTAAATATCAGTTGTATGTTGGACAAAATATTTGTATATTATTCTTATGTACCAATGTATGATTTGTATGTTATTTTGGCAACAAAATTTAATCTAATCTATTTTAATGTCTGCTATTAAGTAGTTGTTCTCATCCAGTCTTTGCAGATCTGGATTCGTTCCCCGTTTCCTTGTAGGAAGTAGAGGACTTCTGTTCCTGTGTCTCTGTCGAAATTTACATTTTCTTGGTCTGTAATTTCGAATGTGCTTTCGCATGTTTCGGTCGTAATTTAATTTTCTCTCTCATGTCCTCTACTTTATAACCATTACTGTTGATTAAGTATGGTATTTCTATTTTGGGCTTTCCCAGTAATCTTTGTTTTTTTTTCCCAGAATTTCTTTGGGTCTTTGTATGTTTTGCCCTGTTTTATTATCTCGCTGTTCCAGATTTCTCTATTTAATCTGTTAGATTCTTCAATTATTTCATTTTGAGTGTGTCTTTCTGGGTGTGTCAACCTTATTCACTTGTGTGTGTTTGATTGTACGTAAATTAATTGTTGGGTGAGTAGTTTCAATTAGCCACTATTTGGGGTTTGTTTATGGTATGATATTTTCTTTATTGGAGAGACTTTATCAGTTGTTTCCGAGATGTAAAACATCCATCTGTTGTAGTTTCATTGTATTTTTAGGTCTATATCTTGTTCTTGTATGACTATTTTTCTTGTTATTGTGTCTGTAAAGATTTCCCAGTTTGCCTTCCTTGTGTTCCGCCAGTCTTTTATTTCTTTGACTATTGGTTTTATTAAGAGTTTTATTAAGATTGGAATATGATCTGCAGCTGTAATTGGTCCTGGCGATATGTTATACTTTAAGTGTGGTCTATTGTTTTTAAGTATGATGTCAGGTCTGCTGGCGTATTCTTTATCTATTTTGTTTGCCATTGTGTTGAAAATTGGGACTATATGTGTTAGAAGGTTATTGTTTATATGTTGGTTTTGTGCGTTTCCTATTGTATTTGTGTATGGGTGTCCTATAAAGAGGTGTCTTGCATTTAGAGCTCCTATTATGTATGTGTGAATGTTGCTGTGTATGAATGGACAAATATCTGTGTTTGGGAGGAATTGTCTTCAGGGGGTTGATATAAAAGGCTAATGTTTATTGGGCTTTTCGTGGTTTGTATATGTACTGTTAGCATGTCTGAATTGTAGGTGTCTTTTAGCTTGTGTTTGGTGGATGTTTTAATTGCAACACATGCATTTCTTTTCCTTTTGTGTATTCTTTTTGTAGACATTGTATGTATGGATTTTTATTTGCTCCTCGTTTAAAGTGTCTGTATAGTTTAGTAATACTATATCTGTGTTTAGTTTCATGTATTTATTTGTGAGAACGTTTTTCCTTGTTGTCCATGCTTGTTATTTCTTCTATAAATTGGCGGTTATAAGCCATTATAACTACTATTGCCTTGTGCTGTTACTGTTTTGTGTTTTTGTTTAACAGGTGATTACCTCTCTAATTTGGTTGTATTCATCCACATTTACTATCTTTATTTTTATCACTTTTGTGGTGTTATTATCTATATTTTCTGTTGACGGGCTAATTATGTCTCTTCTCGTGATATGTTTATGTTTCCAAGTGACTTTTGCTTGGTTACTGCCCAAGAGTGTTATTGCTCTTTTTCTGTCTTTTGCCTTTTTGGGGAACAGGTGTTGTACCTTTGAGACATAGAGTTGTATATTCAGATAGTCATGGTATACTTCTCTTTTCGTTTCTTTTTCTTTTGCCTTTCTGTTGTTATTTCCCGTTGTATGTTTTACATTGAGGACTGCTGCTGTGATAGCCTTGGGAGTTTCCTTTTCCTATTCCACATTTACACCTTCAATTTCAATTTCTTCCTCCTCATCAGATTCTATCTCCTCGTCGGAGTCCACTGCTGCGTCTTCTGCGGAGTTTCGGGGCCTTCTCTTGATTGGTGTGGGAAGGTCTTCCATAAGTGAGCTAGTACTTTTGTTGTTGCTTTCTACCATTCTTTTTGGTAGCTTTACCTTCGGTAGGCCATTTCGTTTATAGACCGCATATAGTGTTTTTTTTTTTTTTGGGGGGGGGGGGGGAGGAGCCGGAATTAATGGTTTCTTAGATGTGAGCGCTGATCAGGGCTGTATGTATTGTTGCCATTGCATTTAATGGCATTCCAAGATTGGAGTTTGTTGTTCCCATATGGGAGGGGTAGCATGGTTATTTTGGCTGGCATGTTTGCATATGTCTGCCCTGGTTGTGTGACTTGTGAGCCTTCTATTTTTTTTTTCTTCTTTAATTATATTCCTCCTTATTGGGAAGCTGGCTTATAGCGTTCTATGGGGGCCACTACAGTTTATATGCTCTGAGGTCTGAGAATTGCATGCAGTGTATCCATGACCGTCCTCTGCACAGTAGGTGCAGAGGGCTTTCTTTTGCGTTCTCTCAAAAAGCTCCTTCACTTATTCTTCCCAACGCTTGAGAACATCCTCTATCTCCATTACTAATACCCTTTTTTTTCTTAATAGCTTTACCTCTTCTAATCACTTCTCTAATTTTCTTGTGCATGCTACTTTTGCTGTGTTACATTCCTGTCTAATTTCTAAGTCTACAGTAGCTCCTCATATCTCTGATAATTTCTTCTTTTATTCCTTCTTTTTATTTTCATCTTATCAAGTATGTCTTCAGCCATGCAATTCAGACGTCGCTTTCTTTCCGTTTTGGGTTGGTTCTTTCGGGCTGTTTGTAGGATTCTCCAGTCTCTATCTAGCTCTTTCTCCTAGTGGTTCTTTTCTAATCAGTATCTTATACCTGTTTGACACTTAAATTCTATAGAATTCCTCTAGCTGTTGGCCTGTTACCAGGAGTTTTAGTTGTCTTCTTTCTTCAAAATTTTGTTTCATTATTTCATTTTACTTTTACTCTGTGTTATTACCACCGGCACAAGGTCGTTAGATCAGTCTGCTCCTGAATCTTTTGTTAACTGTAATGTAGTCAATTTGATTTGTACATCGGTCTCCTGGGATTTTCTATATCCATAGTAATCTTGGAGGTTTTTTGAACCATGTGTTAGGAAAGTAGAAAAATAAAATGGTGAATCACGTACAGATGGTAGGTTTTCAGATCCAGATTACCACTTCAAAACGATCTTGTTTTATGGTTGTTTGAATATACTGCTCATTCAGCTAAATGAAAGATTTAGAGGTCTAAGATATATTGCTGAAAATTTCAAAATACTATTTACCAAAAATTTACTTACTGCATCTGATGATGAAATATATAATGAATCATAAGTTTTAATAAAATATACAATGAATATATTTCTAGAGAATTTCCAGCTCAGTTATTTTCCTTTCACCAACATTTAAGATTACATCTGGAAAATATTACTACAGTTTCTAAACATATGCTTTATTGCTAATGTGAAAATCAAGTGTTCAAGCTTTCATGAAGTCCTAAATATAATAATTTTATTCATAACGACCCCTGTTACAGTGGCAAGTGATGAACGATCCTTTTCGGAGCTCAAAATGATCAAAATTATTTGCGAGGCACGATGGTGCTAGAGCAAGTGAGTAGACTGTCTACTATATCGATT
>NC_090739.1:85701201-85711201 GCF_036898095.1 Palaemon carinicauda
ATTCTTGTTAATTATTGCTCTCTGACAGACAATTTTTGTGTGTGTGTGTGTGTGAGTGTGTGTGTGTGTGTGTGTGTGTGTGTGTGTGTGTGTACGTTTACTAGTGTAAATATAATTAAGCTAATGTAGCGCAAGACGTTCCAGTAAAATTTGCAGAAATCTGAGTATTGTCAATATCGAAGCCATACAAAGTGAATTTACTTCATAGGCATTCTGGTTATTCGGCCTCGAAAATTACAGGGAGTATGAGCGCTAAGATAAACTATAGCTGGTATAATGCTATCCTTTCCACTGATACTGATATCGAATTAGGGGTCATTTTGAAGTTCTACAAAGATCATTAATTTAGTTGTGACTGTCTGAGTCTCTTAGAACAAAATTGAGTAAATGGTTGGAAAGTGTTCCTATTTTATCTCCTCCAAGGAGGTAATGTTTTCGAGTCCGTGTATTTATTCATATATTTGTCTGTGTGTCTTTGGACAGGATGACGTGAAAAATATTCAACGGATATTGACGAAACTCACCACAGATATATCTTAGATCATGGACGACCCCATTAAATTTTGGAGATGATCCGGTTATTACTTCGGCCAAGGGGGCTTTGTTTCCGAGTCCGTTTATTTATTTATATATTTATTCATTTGTCTATGTCTATGGACAATCGAATCCCGCTCAAACTCGTTACCGCCTTTGGTCTCTGCAACCTGATAATCCTTCTGAGATAAAAATAGGGGATTTTGGGGAGCTTATAGGCCTAACTACCCATTGCCTGGCCCTCCTTGGTCCTAACTTTTGTGGAAATTGGACTTTTTCATTGATCATATGTATATATGGCCAGTCTTTAGGGCATTGTCCTACTTAATAAGGCGATGTCACTGTCCCTTGCCTCTGCCATACACGAGAACCCTTTAAGCCTTAAACGGATTTTGATCTTAGGTTATGGACGCCCCATTGAATTTTGGAGATGATCCAGTACCGGATCCGGATTCCAGATCCAGATTTAAATTTTTTCACAATTTTCAAGAACAGGATTGCGTCAAAAGTACTCGACGGAAATTTACGAAATTTCCACCATAGATGAATCTAAAAGTCATGGACGGCCCCATTAAATTTTTGAGATGATCCGGATGCGGGTCCACCTTCTAAATCCAGATTTGAATTTTTCGCCACCTCAAACCACATTGACGAATTTTGACGAAATTGTCACAACAGATAGATCATAAGCCATGGACGACTCCAATAAACTTTGGCGATGATCCAGACCCGGATTCTGGATTAGGATCAGCAGTCTGGATCAGATGCAAATCTAATGTCTTTCTTTTTTTTGTGTCAACGCCACTCTTTGGCGGAGGTGAGAAAACTCTGATTTCTCTCTCTTTTTTTTTTTTTTTTTTTTTTTTTTTTTTTTTTTGTGTTTCAGTTCGTGTACTCGTCCCATCTTCAAAGGGACAGAGGGTGACGAGAAATCGTATCTCTTCCTGTCATCGCTATTGAATATTTTCAAAGACATTACCATTGGTGGGGCTATCTTAAAAAAAGGACAAATGGAGAAGAACCTTGAAACCGCAGGCCCTCTATAGAATGCCATTCCCGCTACTCATAGTGAGAAACCATAAGAATACGGAGAGACCACTTTCGTCAGTTCTTTCTTTGCCGCCCGAAGCCCACACTCTTCTGGATGTATCTGATATCTGAAGCTAAATCATAATGATTTCTTATCTTCATGAAGATGTTAGAAATACGTAAGATGTAAAACAGTATGAAGCACAAATAAAGATCTTGATTTTGAAAAGGACATATATTTCTGTCCTTTTTTTTAGAAAAGTAACGCTATTTACATTACCTATGACTTCGAAGAATTCTATATAGTCCAATTATGCACACATGAAATTCTGTTTTTACTCTGAATATCAATTCAGGATATTGTTTTATAGAATATTGTAATTTTTTTTTTTTTTTTTTTTTTTTTTGAGAAAAAGTTCCACCCAAAGGAAATTATACTATGACTGGTAAACTTATCTTTTCAGTATTTGAACCTATGGCATTTAGTAGCTAGAATTATAATGATACTATTTACCACTCTATCGAAGTATATATATATATATATATATATATATATATATATATATATATATATATATATATATATATATATATATATATATATAAATATATAACGGATTTTGAGCGAAGCGAAAAATCTATTTTTGGGTGAGATGGCCATGTCGTCCTGATGGAAGTTCCTATAGGGTAGCTTCCTAGGGTATATTACAACTACGGCGATATTCCCAGAGAATTTACCTTAAGGTACCAGAATTCTAACTCCTGGAGCGAGTATCCCTCGTGAAAGGGATATCGCGACATACCAGAGGACGTATTCTAGACACGTCACATGGCAATCTACATCCTGGACAGAGATTTCGTCTCGTAGGAGGTGATTGGCGAGATACGAATTCGGGAAAGAAAAAGGGGAGCCGCTCCCAAGGCTTCCCTATCCCCCGATTCGTATGCGTGCCTGGCGCCAATCCTGGCTCCATCTGTATTCCTTGTTGCGTACACGAGGTGCTACAGATACTGTATGTAGGGAGGAGTCCTACAGCCCTTTCTTAGAAAGGCAAGGGCGGGTCCATCAGGACGACATGGCCATCTCACCCAAAAATAGATTTTTCGCTTCGCTCAAAATCCGTTTTTAGGGCTCAAGCCATGTCGTCCTGATGGAAGTGTACCAGAGCATTACTGTATCTGTGGATTCTCAGAACGTGCCGTACTCCCCGGAGGTAATTTTTTCCCGGTCGACTAGACCTAGAGACCTAAGATGTTACCGTTATACATCTTTTCAACTAACTATAAACTATGTTAGAGCTTCCTGCCCCCTAAAGGGAAGAGTCCTACTAGACTCTGGAAAAGTCTCGAAGAGTACATATATCTATGTATGAATACCAGGCAAGCTAATATAGTGGTCTCGCCCTATATTAAGTAAAGCATAGTTTGTATAGAACCACTGCGTCAATATATATTGACCAGTAATCCGCACAATACTTGTATTGGACAAAGGTTTATATCCGCATAGGAAGAAACTAATAAAACCGCCCTCGTCCCTTTATGGGACGGAGTCCTCCCATTAGGGGACTACATAAACCAATGCAACATAGCTTGCATAACAGAACAATTCTATCAGAATTATCCCAGATAAGATACATAGAATTAAAATGCTCAATTATACCAATAAATTGACACAGGTGAAAGAGACGCAAGGTTCTCAAGAACAAGTTTATTGACAGACAATAAATAGACAGGTTAACAACAAATATATATATATATATAAAAGAGGATAACCCAAAACTTTAAGCATAAGTATGATAGTAAACAGAACTTATTTATCTGAAAGAAAAACCATTAAACACCACATTAATAAGATACCGAGGTATCAAGTCATAAAAGTCTGTATTACAAATCAATCACATTAGCGTTAGAAACGCTCGGCACACATGTCTGAACTTATGCTAGGTTCACCTTTGAAAGAAGGAACAGTCTATATGGGCACTTGGTGCCCTCATTTAGTTTGTAGTACAGTATGTACCTACACACTCACCCTGGACTTAATCGTCCCAATTAAAACCACTGTTCCTCGCAGAGTTAAACAGTAGGGTTAACTACACGACCCACTGCTACCACAGATCTCTTAAGTTCCTCTACTTGCTTCGCATAGTGGCGAAAGAACACCCTGGAAGACTTCCAGCCCGTGTATGAACGGAGATGTTCAAAATCCATACAATTAAAGAAATTTAGGGATGAGGCAACTTTCCTCGGATCGTGACCAGCGGGTGTACTGTCAGGATCCGCTCTGCGAATAAAATATGTGATTTTCGCTCTGAGTTGATTCAGAGATAAATTTGAGCCTGATGTTTCTCCCCTGAATAGTTGACCACCCTTGAAGTCTGAAGTTCTATGAAGATAGACCTTTAGGCATTCTACTGGACATAGAGATGCATCTTCTTTCAGAGGGCAGATTCTCCAGGGACCCCACCTGTTGGTGGGTAACTCATTCTTGGCGAGAAACGTAGGATCCGGAAACAGGTTCAGATCCCCCCCATCCAGGAACTGAACACGACCTGCCTCTCTCGAGAGGGCTACGATCTCACTAACCCTGGCCCCGGACGCGAGTGCAAATAGGAAAATATCTTTTTGCGTCAAATCCTTTAACGCACATTCTTCATTGCTCAACAGGGAGGCGAAATGAAGAACTTTGTCTAAAGACCATGAGATGGGCTTTGGAGGTGCTGAAGGTCTGAGCCTAGCGCAGGCTTTCGGAACTTTATTAAAGATCTCGTTACCTAGGTCGATCTGGAAGGCAAATAAAATGGGTCTCATCAAAGCAGATTTACACACTGAAATCGTGTTAGCTGCCAACCCTTGGCCATGGAGGTGGATGAAGAAAGATAAGCAGAAGTCTGTTGAGATCTCCTGCGGATTCTTTGCCTTTACAAAGGCCACCCATTTTCTCCAAGATGACTCATATTGCCTTCTAGTCGATTTGCACTTATATTCCTCTAGGAAGTCTATGCTGGCTTTCGAAATCCCGAAACGCTTTCTCACCGCAAGGGCGAGGAAATCATGAGCTGCAGGGTCCGGGTTTTCTGTAATGAAGCGCAGACAGTCGACTTCTGGACTCGCTGGGTCAGAACTGGATGTGGTAGTGGCACGAACTTCATCTCTAGTTCCAACGCCAAGGGGAACCACATACTGTTCGGCCACTTGTGGGCCACTATTGCCGCTACCCCCTTGAAGGATCTCAGTTTGTTGAGGACCCTCAACAGAAGGTTGTGAGGAGGGAACAGATAAATCCTGGACCATCTGTTCCAGTCGAGGGACATTGCGTCCACTGCTTCCGCTAAGGGGTCCTCGTACGGGGACACGTACAGGGCCAACTTCTTGTTGTCTTTCGTCGCAAAGAGGTCTATCTGCAGTTCTGGGACTTGATTCAGAATGAAGGAGAATGATCCTGCGTCTAAGGACCATTCCGACCCTATCGGTGTGAACCTTGATAGAGCGTCCGCTGTCACATTGCGGACTCCTTGAAGGTGAACTGCCGACAGGTACCACTTCTTCTTTTCCGCCAATCGGAAAATGGCTAACATCACTTGGTTGAGAGGTGGTGACCTCGACCCTTGTCGATTCAAGCATCTCACAACCACCTCGCTGTCCATCACCAATCTTATGTGGATCGAGTGACGCCGGAAGACTTTCTTTAAGGTAAGGAGCACTGCCATATAGCTTCTAGAAAGTATATATGAAAGGTCCTGAATAGCTTGGACCAAGTCCCCTGGACTTTTTTCCGATGAGAGTGACCTCCTCATCCCTCCTTTGAGGCGTCTGAGTGAATCGTCATCGACGGGGGAGGTGGCTGAAGAAGAACCGACTTCTTTAGATGTCTGGCTTGGGACCAAGGTCTGAGAAGAGTACGTAGCCGAGGCGGCACTGGTCTTCTCAGACCTCTTCGCGCGTTTGATGCATACCTTCTCCAAACTCCGGTTGCATCCTTTAGCTGTGCTCTTAGCACTGGGTCTGTCACTGAAGCAAACTGGAGAGAGCCTAGTACCCTCTCCTGTTCGCGTCTTGATATCCTTTCGGAATCTAGAAGTCTCTTGACAGAGCCCGCTATCTCCTTCCTTTTCTTCGTCGGGATGGAGAAACTGTGTGACAAGAGGTCCCAGTGGATTCCCAGCCACTGGAACTTTTGGGATGGAGAAAGTCGAGACTTTTTTCTGTTGATCTTGAAGCCTAGGTACTCTAGGAACTGGATCACCTGACTGGAAGCTTGCAAGCATTCGGTCTCGGATGCTGCCCACACCAGCCAGTCGTCCAGGTAGGCTACTACCTGAATTCCCTTTAGGCGTAATTGTTTGAGAGCTGCGCTCGCAAGCTTCGTGAAAATCCTTGGGGCTATCTTTAGCCTGAATGGCATGGCTCTGAAGGCGTATAGTCTCCGTTGTAGCCTGAACCCTAGGTAGGGGGAGAGTCGACGGCTGATTGGAATGTGCCAATAGGCGTCTGACAAGTCTATAGAGACTGAGTATGCACTCTTGGGCAGTAAGGTCCTTATGTGTTGCAGTGTTAGCATCTTGAATTTGCAATTCACTATGAACTTGTTGAGTGGCGACAAGTCCAGAATGACTCTGAGCTTTTCCGAGTCTTTCTTGGGAACACAAAACAGCCTCCCTTAGAATTTGATGGACTTCACCTTTCGGATCACCTTTTTCTCCAACAGTTCTTGAACGTACTCCTCCAAAACGGGGGTGGAGTGTTGGAAAAATCAAAGGCACGGGGGTGGAGTGCTGTACCAGCTCCAGCCCAGTCCATTCTTGAGTAGGCTTTGGGCCCAGGGATCGAAGGTCCAGCGATCCCAAAATTTCATCAGTCTCCCTCCTACCGGTATCGTTTCACTTGGACTGCCGTCCTGAGGTCTTGCCTCCCTGACCACGACCACCTCTGAATCCCCTTCCCCTTGAGGGGCGCCTAGACGAGCCTCTGGCTGCTCCTCTAGGTTTTGCACGAAAGGAAGAAGACTGTCCTTCGAACGTTGGGGTGAATGTGGTTGACTGACCTGGCACAGCCTGGGGTACCCACTGAAAAGTAGTCGGGGTTTGTGCCACCATCTGGGGCACTGGAGGCAATGGCAATTGCAGTTGATGTTGCTGTCTATAAGGCTTGGCTGGCCGAGACGGTAGCCTAGTCCTTATATTCTTCCTCTTTGGTTGAGGACCTTCATCCGGGGAAGATTTTCTTTTGATAGCCAGGCCCCACTTCTGGAGAAGGTTTCTATTCTCCACGGCGGCCTTATCAACAACCTCTTTGACCACATCGGTAGGGAAAAGGTCTTTTCCCCAAATGTTGGAGGAGATTAACTTCCTTGGCTCGTGTCTCACCGTAGCCGAGGTGAACACGAATTCCCTGCAAGCTCTCCTTGCCTTGACGAAGCCATAAAGGTCCTTCGTCACTGTGGCTAGGTGAGACTTAGCCACTACCATGAAGATTTCATGGACCTTGGGGTCACTTGCCATCGTCTCAAGAGTAGTCTGATGAGACATTGAGGCAGCCAGTCTTTCTTTTGTCTCGAACTCTCTTCGTAAAAGAGAGTCGGACAGCTTGGGGAGGTCCTCGCCGAATTGCCGTCCGGCAATATCAGCCTCCAACTTTCCCACTGAGAATGTCAGATGGACATCCTTCCAGTCTTTGTGGTCCATAGGCAGGGTCAGCGACAAGGGTTTACACTCCTCCAGGGAGGGGCAAGGCTTGCCGGCCTCGACTGCCTTTAGGACAGCCGCAAACCCTTTCTGTAAAAAGGGGAAGGCTCTATCAGGAGAGGACACAAAAGAAGGGAGCTTCTTGCTCAATGCAGCTACCTTCGAGTTAGAGAAGCCCCTCTCTTTCATCGAGGATGAAAGTAGGGTTTGAGCCTTAGCGTGGTCCATAATAATGACCTCCTTCGGCTCTGTCTCCTCCCTTGAAGCTGGTTCTTTTTTCAGCCGGACATAGCAGTCCGGATATGATGCCTTGCTGGGCCAGAATTCTACCTCCTCTAGGGGAACTGAACCCAGCTTATCCGAGATGACGATCTTTCCAGTCGTCATCGGCATGTGCTCAGCATACCTCCATGGGTTAGCATCTGAGCATAAGGGAAGGTCTTTCACATTGAGCCTTTTCCGGGGCCCATGTGATTCTGCCAGGGACTGCATACGCAGTTCCATTGCAGCCGCCTTCTCCTGATTCTCCTTCTGCATTTGTTGGATCATTCCAACAATCGAAGAGAGGGCCTGTCCCAGTTCTACTGGGAGACCAGCCGATGTTGAGGGGATAGGCTCCGGAATCTGAACCGGAGTAGCCGACACCTCGTCGACCTCATCCTCTACGACATCCGGGGTTTGAACTTCATCCTGACCTTCTGCCATGAGGTCTTCTTCCAAACGTTCGTCCAGGTCAGACATCCTGTCATCCAACTGGATGTCTTGCATCGCGACTGCGACTTCCACGTCCACCTGGACTTGATCTTGAGAGATCTCCTCTTGAGGCTGGGGAATCACTGCATCAGCTGATGCCTGGGGAAAAAGATACGCCCTCATCTTCTCACTTGGAAGATAAGGGCCAGAGGTGTTCTTCTTGAAGCCCCTTACCCAAGTACGAAGCTTTTCCCTTGCTATATCCCTTGATTCCGCCGTTCTAGTGGAATCAAAAGCCTCAGTAATCAGGTTAGTGCATACAGTACATACCTGAGGGTCCCAATACTGGAGATCATCCTTGGAGACAGCGCATGCTGCGTGTCTCCTACAACACTCATGTCCGCAGAGGTTCTTGCTGCGGACATTGCAGAAAACATTTCCGCACTTCGGAGGGTCCTCCTGTAAAGAGAAGAAATTTCCATGAGTATCAAGTGAACTATGTATCACTGGATATGCATAGTATAGCATAACAATTCATAAAGGAAAGACACACACTTGTGTTTCCCTCACAACCCATTGTTGCAGCCTTCCAGATAATAAAATCAAAATGGTTTATCTCTTCTAGAGTAACCAATGCAAGGTTTCCAGAGGAAACAGGTGGAGCTCACACCTAAGCAATGATTTTAAAATCCTGGATAATAGACAGGGAAGAACTCAGCTTCCTATCTGAGGGCAACAGCAAAGGGATGTGCAAGAAAACACAATAGTGTTAGAAGATACAGTGCTGTACCAAAACCCTTACTATAGTTTTCTTCTTACTGTATATGCTATACAGAAGAATACTAGTACAGTATAGGGGGATGTGTGCCGGCCTGCCTTTGCCGGCCGGCACACACCACAACTAGCTTTAAAGTATACTACTTAACAGCTATAGGGCGGCAGCACTCTGGTTCAAATGCCTGTGCCGGTCGGCAGCAACTGCCGGCCGGTAACAGCCAGTGTTGGCCGGCAATGGCTGCCGGCCAGCAACTACACAAGGTAGTACCCAGCTGCCGGCCACACTCTTGGTGACCGGCAGACAAGGACTGACATAAGCCGGCCGGCAAAGGTACAAGACCGATGCCAGCCGGCAGCAAAAGAACCAGAAGACTACACCTGCCCGGCTGCCGGCCTCATAGGCCGGCAGCCGGGACAGGTACAGCACTAGAAGAAAAATAGAATGGATGCCAGGATAAGAGTGTACACAACCTCCAAGCCCGGCAACCGAAAGAGTGCATATAAGGAAGGGGAGAAACTAATTCAGGCTTCCTTGACCAATGCCGTCCGGCTCTTCCAGCAGGCATGGATGAGGGACCAAGAGAGGTCCGGGCAGTACTCGAAAAGATAAGACCCTTGCCGGCCAGCAGCTCTGCCGGCCGGCAAGGGGCTGAGTCAATTCCACATCCTAACCTATACTAGGTCCAGAAGTAGAACGACGTACAGTACAGTAAGACCCCTGCCGGCCAGCTCTGCCGGCCGGCAAGGGGCTGAGTCAATTCCACATCCTAACCTATATTAGGTCTAGATGTATAACGACGTACAGTACAGTAATGGCTCGGCCATTACGAAGAAAGAGGGGGAAGGGACAAGAGGATCCTGCCAACCTTGCTTTAGTGACAGATCACCCGCAGCCAAGAAACTTATCTTAGCCTAAGGGAGATCTAAGGGGAAAGGCCAGCAATACTTGCCAGCTTCCAGAGCACCAAAGCAAGGAAGGCATTGCTACTCCCAAGGGAAGAACTTATCCTCCCCCGAGAACAGCAACAGGACTAGTCTGGTAGATCACAAAAGAAGGAATCATAACTACAGAAACCTTCGGTAGTGACCTAAGGGAGCTAAGCTCCCTTTGTATGTGTTAGGTCAGCGAGGGGGACTCAGCCCCAAGCCAGACAACACAGACTCAGACTAAAAACTCTGTTGTTCTGTCCCTCTTGAACCATAACTACAGGAACAGGAAGGTACAGTAACACCCTAGTATAGTTTTATCGAAAATAAATTCGGAAAAAACCACTTAGGGATAAGCC
>NC_090739.1:85716201-85718701 GCF_036898095.1 Palaemon carinicauda
AATGTATCCATTAAAAAACTACGAATTAGAAGCCTTGTCAATGAAGGTAAAATTATATGTTAGTGAATTTATTTTTATTGAATTAGGTTTAATGGTAGTTTTCTGAATGTATGATATTATGCTTAACTAATGGCGAAACAGTCTCTCACTGGATATACGGTCATTTGGAAGGGAATAGAAGATGAGGAAGTTGCCCCTATTTGCCGTTTGAAACTGTCATGCACCTTGGTGACTGATCATTTTGATTTTGCGGTAAAGGATTCCTTGGCTGTCAAAATAGTAGAAGTCCTGCTTGGAAATGAAGTTGGTGAAGAGCTGTATGTGCCTTGTCCCATTGGAGCGGAAAAAACACAGAAGTATAATCCTATGACTAATCTCGAGAAGGTCCACCCGTATATGTCTTCTAGTTTAATGACGACTCTGAGTATGATGAAATAAGTGGTTGCAGAAGAAGATAGAGAAACCGAAGGAACAATGAACTTGGAAGATTTGTTTACAGAAGAAGAGGTTTCCCAAGATAGTAAGCAAGAAGGAAGCTCCTAAGTCAGCCCGAAAAGTAGTGACATATGAATGAACAGGAAGACAAGGAAGCAATGAACTTTGAAGAAGTAGAAAACTTAGCATTAGAAGTAGGATAAGTAAGTTGGAAAAGGCTGATAGGATTCCAATGGAACGATGCGATGTTAACAGAATTATTGTACCATGTAGTAGATGACACAGAGATGCAGCAGTCACCCACCTGTTATTACTTCAAGGAGGGATTGCGGTTATGAGGAGATACAGACCCACCGATATCCCTGGGAATGCCAAATGGGGCATATACCATTAGATATTAACTCCCACACCGCTGAGAAGACAGGTGATCATCGTAGCACATGAGATGGGACTCATGAGAATAAGAAAGACGATTGAGAAGATCATGAGACACTTTTTCTGTCCTGACCTGCATAAGGATGTAAGCCAGTTTTGCCGTGCATGTACGTTTATCAGATGACTGGAAACCCTAACGAGTACATTAAAAAGGCTCCTTTACACCCGATTGAAGCATGAGGAGAACCCTTCAACAAGGTGATGAGAGGACATTGTGGGGCCATTACCGAGAAGGAAGAAAACCCCGAATTTAAGTTTACCTTGATGTATCAAGTGACAAGATACCCAGAAGCCTTACCCGTCAGGATCAACGGTGCAAGAGTAATCACCAAGAAGTTACTAGGCTTTTTTTACCAAGTTTGGTATTTTGGAAATCGTTCAGAGTGACCAAGGAACAAATTTCAGGTCAAAATTGTTTCAGGACGTGATGGAACTATTGGAGGTGAGACAACAACTGTCTACTACCTATTACCCGGAAACCCAGGGTGCATTAGAGAGATATCATGAAATCTTAAAGAGTATGTTAACAAAGTACTGCAACGAAACAGGAAATTAATGGTACATTGGACTACCTCAGATGTTATTTGAGGTAAGCAATGCCTATCAAGAAAGCATGGGATGTACCCTAAATATAAAGGTGTTTGGACGAGAAATCAGAGGACCAGTTAAGATGTGGGAAGAAAAATGGAAGGATTAAGAGGGAATGGATGGAGAATATGTCAAGAACTTGAGGAAAATCATTGGCGAGATAAGAAAGTTTTCCATTGAAAACCTAAAAGACAACAAAGAAAAAATTATGAAAAGATTTGATATAAAAAGTAAGAAGAGATGTCTTGGTTTCCTTACCGATAAGGAGATTCCCTCTCACCAACAAGTTCCAAGAACCATTCTGGATCTTGGAGAAGATCTGGGACCAGACCTACGTTATCGAAACACTAGGGAGAAGGAAAAGTCAAAGGAAGGTACATGTTAACTTACTGAGCAAAACCGAGACCAAAGCTTCACAGGTATGTATGGCGCAAGCCATTCTATCGACGGAAAACGACAACGGATATGAGGTAGGGGCTGTGAGTAAAGTGAATAATTTCTTCATGGAGCAGCCAGATAAATTAAGCCATTTGCTTTAAAGTTTCCCTGAAATTGTCTCAGACATCCCAAAACGAACCAACTTCATGAGGCATGAGATACACCTTAAGTCCATTCAAACAACGTGCCTATCGACTGTTTCCGTATCAATGAGAAGTTATGAGAAAAGAAATGGACTATTTGTTCTAAAACGGATTAGCCAAAAAAGATCTACCGCTTACAGTTCTCCATGCTTGCTCGTGAAAAAACCTGACGGATCTTTCAGGACGTGTGCGGCCTATTGAAAGTTGAATTCAATCAGCGTGGCCGACGATTTTCCATTGCCATTCATAGACAAACTACTTGTTAACTTTGGACACGAGAGGTTCATCTCTAAGATTCTTTTGTTAAAGGGCTATTATTTATCAAATTCCTTTGGATAGCAACGCAAAATTATTATCAGCTTTTATAACCCCGTTTGGGTTATACCAATACACATTCATGTCCTTTGGTCTAACGAACAAACCTACTACCTTTCAACAAGTGATGGATAACCTAGGATTGA
>NC_090739.1:85726201-85736201 GCF_036898095.1 Palaemon carinicauda
TTAATAGAGTCAAGCTTAGTGGAAATACGAATTGTCAATCGCATGTTGTGGTAAACAAGCAGTTTTGACCGAAAAACATGAGGACGTTAAGGCAGTAGTAATGCGACAAAGCTTCTGATAAATAGCAAAATTCCTTTTGAATGAAGGTGTCACCGGAAGTCTAAACCGGCAGCCATATAAGTCACATTTAAGTCTACTATATAAAAGTAGGAAGGTCTTCACATCAGTAAGTCGTGTATAACCAGTATTCCGGTCAGAAAGGCCAGTTCGACTTTATTAGAAACGCACTTCCCTTGGTCCGGCGTTCGCCTACTACATTGTCTTTAGAAACGGACAGATACCCACCCAGCAACATTCGCCCGATTCTGAAATTAATGAAGCCTTCGAGGCAGGTAGGAGATTGTCTGTCCCCTACTATGCAGTTATAAGGTCCAAAAACCACAAAAAAAGGGACTAGACGTCACAGAATATGAATATAGAAATATGCTTTGCGGACCCAGAAGGTGAAAAAGTCTACAGGAATTCCCACTCTTGCAAACTAGAATCTACAATTTGGTATATTTCCTTACCTGCGGCCCCAGTGAACTTATTTCTAAACATTCTCATGAACAGTATTCCTTAAGTAATTTAGAAAACTACACAATAATATCAGAACCCAAATTTTCTGAGAGTTAGCCTGTGTGTTATATAATAAGATGATAAGTTAGATTCTGTGCATTAACAATTAACTCTGATGTAAAAATTATTTTTAGAAGCCCCATTATTACCCAGTAATTAATCATAAGAGGCTTCATACACATATACACAAACTCACACAAACACACACCCATATATATATATATATATATATACATATATATATATATATATATGTATATATATATATATATAAATATATGTATATATATACATATATATATATATATATATATATATATATATATATATATATATATATAAATATATATATACATATATATATATATAAATATATATATGTGTGTATATATATGTATATATATATATATATATATATATATATTTGGGCTCAAGCCATGTCGTCCTGATGGAAGTTCCTATAGGGTAGCTTCCTAGGGTATATTACAACTACGGCGATATTCCCAGAGAATTTACCTTAAGGTACCAGAATTCTAACTCCTGGAGCGAATATCCCTAATGAAAGGGATATCGCGACATATCAGAGGACGTATTCTTGACACGCCACATGGCAATCTGCACCCCAAACAGAGATTACGTATCGAAGGGTCAATTGGCAAGAAACGAAAACGGGAAAGAAAAAGGGGGAGCCGCTCCCAAGGCTCCCTATTCTCCAGTTTCGTAAGCGTGCCTGGCGCCAATCCTGGCGCCATCTGTATTCCTTTTTGCGTAGCTTAACAACTCGGTGTTTTTTCCTGTGTTTCTCGCAAATCTTGGATTTATTCAGCTTTTCATGGCTTCACCAACTTCGTCGGCCTCTGATAAGTTGAGTACCATTTCTTTTATGTATAAATGTAGGCTCTTGGTAAATTTTTAAGTGATTAATAGGATTAATCTTTGTTACAAGAGCCGTAGCTTACCGGACGCGTCATGGACGCTGTCGCTCGCTAGGTATGAGTTTTAGTTAGCCAGAGCGACATTCCCGGTTGTTTTGCTTTAATAAATTCTAGCTATTTAGCGTTACATGGGATTTCCTTTCGTGCTTTAGTATTATTTTGGCGAAGTATTCGCCAACTCTGGCCTACGCTAGGCCATGTAGCCTAGTCGTTTGGTCCTAGTACTTTCTGCATGATTTTGGTTTTCCGAGTGTATTGAAATTTTATTGAAGCTTTAGGCAGTTTTTAATACATTTAAGATTATGTTGAATTTTTCCAAGATAGTATACGAGTGAGTTTCGGTGATTTAGGTAATCGATTCTCTTGGTGCCTAGGCTAAGTTGCTTATGGAGCCTTAGTATACTTTCTCATACTCCCCGGTTGCTTTCTTTTCTTCGGAGAAGGTATGCAATCCCTTTCCCTCTGTTTAAGCCTTGGGCTTATCCCTAAGTGGTTTATCTGAATTAACTTTCGATAAAACTATACTGGGGTGTTACTGTACCTTCCTGTTCCAGTAAGACTGGTTTCAGAGTGGGACAGAACAACAGAGTTTTTAGTCTGAGTCTGTGTTCGTCTGGCTTGGGGTAGAGTCTCCCTCGCTGGCCTGTCACAGACATAGGAGGCTTAGCCTCCTTAGGTCACTACCGAAGGTTTCTGTACGAGATGATTCCTTCTTTTGTGATCTAACAGACTAGTCCTTGTTGCTGTTCTCGGTGGGAGGATAAGATTCTTTCCCTGAGAGTAGCAACACCTTCCTTGCTTTGGTTCCTTGGGAGCTGGCAAGTATTGCTGGCCTCCCTCCTTGGATCTCCCTTAGGCTAAGATGAGTTTCCTTGGCTGCGGGTGATCCTTCACTAAAGCAAGGTTGGTAGGACCCTCTTTTGTCCCTTCCCCCTCTATCTCCGTAATGGCCTAGCCATTACAGTACTGTACGTCATTCTACATCTGGACCTAGGATAGGTTAGGATGAGGAATTGACTCAGTCCCTTGCCGGCCTGCAGAGTCTGCCGGCTGGCAAGGGTCTTCTGCCTTGAGTGCTGCCCGGACCTCCCTTGGTCCCTCATCCATGCCTGCCTGTAGAGCCAGACGGCATTGGTCAGGAAGCCTGAATTAGATTCTCCCCTTCCTTATATGCACTCTTTCGGATTGCCGGGCTTGGAGGTAGTTTACGCTCTTATCCCGGCATCCATTCTGTTTTCTTCTAGTGCTGTACCCGATCCGGCTGCCGGCCTATGAGGGCGGCAGCCGGGCAGTCGTAGTCCTCTGGTTCTTTTGCTGCTGGCTGGCATCGGTTGTGTACCTTTGCCGGCCGGCTAATATCAGCCCTTGTCTGCCAGTTGCTAGGAGCAGTGGCCGGCAGCCGGGTGCTACCTTGTGTAGCCGACATTGGCTGTTGCTGGCCGGCAGTTACTGCCGGCCGGCACATGCATTTGAACCAGCGTTCTGCCGCCTTATAGCTGTTAAGTAGTATACTTTGAAGCTAGTTATGGTGTGTGCCGGCCGGCAAGTGCCGGCCGGCACATAACCTCCTATACTGTGCCAGTATTCTTCAGTATAACATATACTGTAAGAGGAAAACTATAGTATAAGTTTTGGTACAACACTGTGTGTTCTAACACTTTTGTGTTATCTTGCACAGCCCTTTGCTGTTGCCTTACAGATAAGAAAGTAAGTTCTTTCTTGTCTATTATCCAGGATTTTAAAATCATTGCTGAGGTGTGAGCTCCACCTGTTTCCTCTGGAAACTTTGCATTGGTTATTCTAGAAGAGATTAACCTTTCGATTTTATTATCTGGAAGGCTGCAGCAATTGGTTGTGAAGGAAACACAAGTGTGTGTCTTTCCTTTCTGAATTGTTATGCTAAACTGTGCATATCCAGTGATACATAGTTCACTTGATACTCATGGAAATTTTCTTCTCTTTGCAGGGGGTACGTCCGAAGTGCGGAAGAGCTTTCTGCAACGTCCGCAGTAAGAACCTCTGCGGACATGGGCTATGTAGGAGACACGCAGCATGCGCTGTCTCCAAAGGTGAGCTCCGGTATTGGGACCCCCAGGTATGTACCGTGTGCTCTAACCTGATTACTGAACCTTTTGATTCCCCTAGGACAGCGGAATCAATGGATATAGCATGGGGGAAGCTTCGCACCTGGGTAAGGGGCTTCCAGAAGAACACCTGTGGACCTTATCTTCCAAGTGAGAAGATGAGGGCTTACCTTTTCCCTAGGGCATCAGCTGATGCAGTGATTCCCCAGCCTCAAGAGGAGATCCCCCTAGTTCAGATCCAGGTGGATGCTGAAGTGGCGGTCGCCTTGCAAGACATCCAGTTGGGCGACAGGATGTCAGACGTGTCTGAGCGTCTGGAGGAACACCTCCTGGCAGGAGGCCAGGATGAAGATCAAGCCCCAGACATCGTAGAGGAAGAAGCCAACGAGGTGTCGGCTGCTCCGGTTCAGATCCCTGAACCTATTCCCTCAACATTGTCCGCTCTCCCAGTAGAGCTGGGACAGGCCTTCTCCTCCATTGTTGGAATGATCCAACAAATGCAGAAGGAGAATATGGAGAAGGCGGCTGCAATGGAACTGCGGATGCAGGAGCTTGCAGCATCACGTGGGCCCCAGAAAAGGCTCAATGTGAAAGACCTTCCCTTGTGCTCAAATGCTAACCCGTGGAGATATGCCGAGCACATGCCGATGACGACTGGAAAGATCGTCATGTCGGATAAGCTGGGTTCAGTTCCCCTTGAGGAAGTGGAATTCTGGCCCAGCAAAGGGTCATATCCGGACTGTTATGTCCGGTTGAGGAAGGAACCAGCTTCAAAGGAGAAGACAGAGCCGAAGGAGGTCATAGTGATGGACCATGCTAAGGCTCAAGCTTTGCTTTCATCTTCGATGAAAGAGAGGGGCTTCACAAACTCAAAAGTTACTGCATTGAGTAAGAAGCTCCCTTCCTTTGTGTCCTCTCCTGCTAGAGCCTTCCCCTTTTTGCAGAAAGGGTTTGCGGCTGTATTAAAAGCAGTCGAGGCTGGCAAGCCTTGCCCCTCCCTGGAGGAGTGTAAACCCTTGTCGCTGGCCCTACCCATGGACCACAAGGACTGGAAGGACGTCCATCTTACCTTCTCAGTCGGGAAGTTGGAGGCTGATATTGCCGGACGTCAGTTCGGTGAGAACCTCCCTAAGCTGTCTAACTTTCTTTTGCGGAGAGAGCTCGAGACAAAAGAAAGACTGGCTGCCTCAATGTCTCTTCAGACCACTCTTGAGACGATGGCAAGTGACCCCAAGGTCCATGAAATGTTCATGGTAGTGGCCAAGATTCATCTGGCCACAGTGACGAAGGATCTTTACAGCTTCGCCAGGGCGAGGAGAGCTTGTAGGGAGTTCGTGTTCACCTCGGCTACGGTGAGGCACGAGCCAAGGAAACTAATCTCCTCCAACATTTGGGGCAAAGACCTTTTCCCTAGCGAATTGGTCAAAGAAGTTGTGGATAAGGCCGCCACGGAGAATAGAAATCTTCTCCAAAAGTGGGGCCTGTCTATCAAGTGAAAGTCTTCCCCAGTTGAGGGTCCCCAACCGAAGAGGAAGACTAAAAGGCCTAGGCTACCGTCTCGGCCAGCCAAGCCAGTTGAACAGTAACAGCAACAACAGTTGCCGATGCCTTCAGTGCCCCAGATGGTGGCACAAACCCCGACCACTTTCCAGTGGGTACCCCAGGCCGTGTCGACACAGTCTACGGTGTTCACCCCAACGTTCGAAGGGCAGTCTACTTCCTTTCGAGCAAAGCCTAGAGGAGCAGCCAGAGGCTTGTCTAGACGCCCCTCAAGGGGAAGGGGATTCAGGGGCGGTCGCGGTCGGGAAGGCAAGACCTCAGGACGGCAGTCCAAGTGAGATGATGCCGGTAGGAGGGAGACTTCAGAATTTTCGGGATCGGTGGACCTTCGATCCCTGAGCCCACAGCCTACTCAAGAACGGACTGGGCTGGAGCTGGTACAGCACTCCACCCCCGTGCCCTCGGTTTTTTCCAACACTCCACCCCCGTTCTGGAGGAGTACGTTCAAGAACTGTTGGAGAAAAATGTGATTCGAAGGGTGAAGTCCATCAAATTCCAAGGGAGGCTGTTTTGTGTTCCTAAGAAAGACTCGGAAAAGCTCAGAGTCATTCTGGACTTGTCGCCACTCAACAAGTTCATAGTGAATTGCAAATTCAAGATGCTAACACTGCAACACATAAGGACCTTACTGCCCAAGAGGGCATATTCCGTCTCCACAGACTGTCAGACGCCTATTGGCACGTTCCAATCAACCGTCGACTCTCCCCCTACATAGGGTTCAAGCTACAACGAAGACTATACGCCTTCAGAGCCATGCCATTCGGGCTGAATATAGCCCCAAGGATTTTCACGAAGCTTGCGAGCGTAGCTCTCAAACAATCACGCCTAAAGGGAATTCAGGTAGTAGCCTACCTGGACGACTGGCTGGTGTGGGCAGCATCCGAGACAGAATGCTTGCAAGCTTCCAGTCAAGTGATCCAGTTCCTAGAGTATCTAGGCTTCAAGATCAACAGAAAAAAGTCTCGACTTTCTCCATCTCAAAAGTTCCAGTGGCTGGGAATCCACTGGAACCTAATGTCACATCGTTTCTCCATCCCGGCGAAGAAAAGGAAGGAGATAGCGGGTTCTGTCAAGAGACTTCTAGATTCCGAAAGGATATCAAGACGCGAACAGGAGAGGGTACTGGGCTCTCTCCAGTTTGCTTCGGTGACAGACCCAGTGCTAAGAGCACAGCTAAAGGATGCAACCGGAGTTTGGAGAAGTTATGCATCAAATGCGCGAAGAGATCTGAGAAGACCAGTTCCGCTTCGGCTACGTACTCTTCTCAGACCTTGGTCCCAAGCCAGACATCTAAAGAAGTCGGTTCTTCTTCAGCCACCTCCCCCGTCGGTGACGATTCACTCAGACACCTCGAAGGAGGGACGGGGAGGTCACTCATCGGAAAAAAGTCCAGGGGACTTGGTCCAAGCTATTCAAGACCTTTCACATAAACTTTCTAGAAGCTATGGCAGTGTTCCTTACCTTAAAGAAAGTTTCCCCGCGTCACTCGATCCACATAAGGTTGGTGATGGACAGCGAGGTAGTTGTGAGATGCTTGAATCGACAAGGATCGAGGTCACCACCTCTTAACCAGGTGATGTTGGCCATCTTCCGATTGGCAGAAAAGAAGAAGTGGTACCTGTCGGCAGTTCACCTTCAAGGAGTCCGCAATGTGACAGCGGACGCTCTATCCAGGTTCACACCGATAGAGTCTGAATGGTCCTTAGACGCAGGATCATTCTCCTTCATTCTGAACAAGTCCCAGAACTGCAGATAGACCTCTTTGCGACGAAAGACAACAAGAAGTTGCCCCTGTACGTGTCCCCGTACAAGGACCCCTTAGCGGAAGCAGTGGACGCGATGTTCCTCGACTGGAACAGATGATCCAGGATTTATCTGATACCTTCTCACAACCTTCTGTTGAGGGTCCTCAACAAACTGAGATCCTTCAAGGGGGTAGCGGCAATAGTGGCCCACAAGTGGCCGAACAGCATGTGGTTCCCCCTGGCATTGGAACTACGGTTGAAGTTTTTACCGCTACCAGTTCCAGTTCTTACCCAGCGAGTCCAGAAGTCGGCTGTCTGCGCTTCATTACAGAAAACCCGGACCCTGCAGCTCATGATTTTCTCTCCCTAGCGGTGAGAAAACGTTTCGGGATTTCGAAAGCCAGCATAGACTTCCTAGAGGAATATAAGTGCAAATATACTAGAAGGCAATATGAGTCATCTTGAAGAGAATGGGTGGCCTTTGTCAAGGCAAAGAATCCGCAGGAGATCTCGACGGACTTCTGCTTATCTTTCTTCATCCACCTCCATGGTCAAGGGTTGGCAGCTAACACGATTTCGACGTGTAAGTCTGCTTTGACAAGACCCATTCTATATGACTTCTAGGTCGACCTCGCTAGCGAGATCTTTAATAAAGTTCCGAAAGCCTGCGCTAGGCTCAGACCTTCAGCACCTCCAAAGCCCATTTCATGGTCTTTAGACAAAGTTCTTCATTTCGCTTCTCTGTGGAGCAATGAGGAGGGTGCGTTAATGGATTTGACCCAAAAAGTTATTTTCCTATTTGCACTCGCGTCCGGGGCCAGGGTAAGTGAGATTGTAGCCCTCTCGAGAGAGGGAGGTCGTGTTCAGTTCCCGGATGGGGGAGAACTGAACCTGTTTCCGGATCCTTTGTTTCTAACCAAGAATGAGTTACCCACCAACAGGTGGGGTCCCTGGAGAATCTGCCCTCTGAAAGGAGATGCATCTCTACGTCCAGTAGAATGCCTAAAGTTCTATCTTCATAGAACTTCAGACTTCTAGGGTGGTCAACTATTCAGGGGAGAAACATCAGGCTCAAATTTATCACTGAATCAACTCAGGGCGAAAATCGCATATTTTTATTCGCAGAGCAGATCCTGACAGTACACCCTGCAGGTCACGATCCGAGGAAAGTTGCTTCATCCTTAAATTTCCTTAATTGTATGGATTTTGAACATCGTTCATACACTGGCTGGAAGTCTTCCAGAGTGTTCTTTCGCCACTATGCGAAGCAAGTGGAGCAACTAAAGAGTTCTGTGGTAGCAGTGGGTTGCGTCGTTAACCCTGCTGTTTAACTCTGCTAGGAACAGTGGTTTTAATTTGGACAATTAATTCCAGGGTGAGTGTGTAGTTACATTCTGTGCTACAAACTATGTGAGGGCACTGAGGTGCCCACGTTGACTGTTCCACTTCCAAAGGTGAACCTAGCATAAGTGCAGACATGTGTGCCGAGCGTTTCTAACGCTAATATAACTGATTAGTAATACAGACTTTTCTGACCTTCATACCTCGGTATGTTAAAAGTGGCACTAATGTTTTTCTTTCAGATAAACAAGTTTCTGTTTACTATCAGACTTATGCTTAAAGTTTTGGTTATCCTCTTCTTATATATTTATATATAGAATTGTTGTTAACCTGTCTGTTTATTGTCTATCAATAAACTTGTTCTTGAGAACCTTGCGTCTCCTTGACCTGTGTCAATTTATTGATATAATTGAGCATTCATTCTATGTATATTTATCTGGGATAATTCTAATAGATTGTTCCTGTATGCAAGCTATGTTGCATTGGTTTATGCTTTCCCATATCGGGAGGACTCCGTCCCAGAAGGGGACGGTGGCGGTTTTTACAAGTTTCCTCCTATGCGGATATAAACCTTTGTCCAATACAAGTATTGTGCGGAGAACTGGTCGATATTTCATATTGACGCAGTGGTTCTTTACAAACTATGCTTTACTTAATATAGGGTGAGACCACTATATTAGCTTGCCTGGTATTCATACATAGGTATATGTACTCTTCGAGACTTTTCCAGAGTCTAGTAGGACTCTTCCCTGTAGGGGGCAGGAAGCTCTATCATGGTTTATGGTTAGTTGAAAAGATGTATAACGGTAACATCTTAGGTCTCTAGGTCTAGTCGACCGGGAAAAATTACCTCCGGGGAGTACGGCACGTTCTGAGAATCCACAGATACAGTAATGCACTGGTATACTTCCATCAGGACGATGTGGCTTGAGCCCAAAAAACGGATTTTGAGCGAAGCGAAAAATCTATTTTTGAGTGAGATGGCCATGTCGTCCTGATGGACCCGCCCTTCCCTTTCTATGAAAGGGCTGTAGGCCCCCTCCCTACATACAGTATCTGTAGCACCTCGTGTAAGCTACAAGGAATACAGATGGCGCCAGGATTGGCGCCAGGCACGCTTACGAAACTGGAGAATAGGGAGCCTTGGGAGCGGCTCCCCCTTTTTCTTTCCCGTTTTCGTTTCTTGCCAATTGACCCCTCGATACGTAATCTCTGTTTGGGGTGCAGATTGCCAGGTGGCGTGTCAAGAATACGTCCTCTGATATGTCGCGATATCCCTTTCATTAGGGATATTCGCTCCAAGAGTTAGAATTCTGGTACCTTAAGGTAAATTCTCTGAGAATATCGCCGTAGTTGTAATATACCCTAGGAAGCTACCCGATAGGAACTTCCATCAGGACGACATGGCCATCTCACCCAAAAATAGATTTTTCGCTTCGCTCAAAATCCGTTATATATATATATACTTATATATATGTGTATACATATATATATATATATATATATAAATGTATATATATATATATATATATATATGTATACATATATATATAGAGATAGATATATATATATATATATACACACACATATATATATATATATATATATAAATATATATATATATATATGTATATATATGTGTGTGTGTTTATATATATATATATATACATATATATATATATATATATACATATATATATATATATATATGTGCGTA
>NC_090739.1:85741201-85761201 GCF_036898095.1 Palaemon carinicauda
CAGGTCTCGTACTAATACTCCAAAATTGTAGCTGTTGCGAAGAAATGTGCAGACGGTTGTCATTGTCATAAAAAACCTGTAAGTAGGCATTTGCTCGTGGTCATAGTGTCCTCTAACATTAATCTTTTCTTTTAACATGATGCAGGTATAGGTTTGAGTTTTTTGAAAGACACTGGTGCTTGTCATTCCCTTCTACCAATGTAACTCTCTAGGACCAGATTTAGTCATTTTAAGGCCCCTGTGTCTGCCTGGTAGCTCCCAACGGATCTGAGATTCCCTTACACGGTTATGAGACACTCACGTTATTGTTTGGGAACACCAAATATCTTTGGAAATTCCTTGTTGTGTAACATTGGGATTACTCAGTACAGATTTCCACCTACCAGTTGATGTGGTACATCGACATTTAGTCAATGCAGATTTATATTAATCAACACCTCTTGAAACCAGCCCCTCTGAATTGCACTCCGCATCAGCGCACCCATGGGCCTATACCTAACTCCTTACGTCATACCTGGAAGCCTTCCAATCAGAACTTCGCCAAATGTTCACGGTTTCAGCCAAATATGACATTTATCACCATATCAAGAAAACAGGGCCTCTGGTGTTTGGCAGACTGAGGGGTCTGTCCATGGATCGTTTGACAGCCACTAAACGGAATGGTCCTTTGCCAAAAGACTTCAATGTCATGGTCATCCCCTTACACATCATCCTGAAGAGAGATGGTTTTCTGCACCTTTGTGAGGATTATAGGTGTCTGTCCATGCAGACAGAACCGCCTCCCCAACATCAACAAAGTTACCTCCTACTTGCAAAAAGTAAAGGTATTCTTCACTCTCGACCTCTTAAAGGGGGATTATCAGGTGCCTATGAACCCAAAAGATATCCTCAAGACCGTTATTACTCCCTTTTCGGTACATACACTTTCAATTACTCCTGTTTTGGCCTTCATAATAATTGGGTCTCTTTTCAACGCCTCATGCATAGTTCTCGACTGTCTACAACAGATCAGCCTTGTGGGCCGGTAGAATTGGCGCTAGAGATACCTTTAGCGCCGATGAAGTATAGATCTTAGGGCACTATATCTATTCGGAATGCGTCCACTACCTCCTTGAAATAGTATCAGCCGTTCAGAAATTCCTCCCACCCTCAACCATCAAAGCACTGTAAGAATTCTTGTGCATGATCTACTAATATCACTGGTTCCTGCCAGCCACTGCTGCCACTCTTGCCTCCTACCTTCAACTCTGAATGGCTGGCAGTGCATTTGCCTGTGCGTCAATTTTGATACTTCTTATAATGTACACCCGACGCCATTTGCATACACCATATGACTCTGATCTACCCCGTTACTCAATAACCACCGAGCCTGAATAAAACTGCACCCTTCAACACGTCCCTTGGAAAAAGAATCCTGTTACCGATTGTCATGGGTAGATATAATACTTTTAAAGGGAGATGTTTAAAAGACAAAAATATCTGTTCCCAGTTTGAGCAGCAAGGCGAGACAAGATTTGACTGTGGCCCTGTTTTGGGTTATCCTATCATCTCTTCATTTTCTTCAGCATTTTAGAAGTAAACCAAGCCTCACCGAGAGCGCCTGCCATGATAAGGAAATTGTCCTGTTTGACCAAGATTTCATCGTCTTAATTAGTGAAGTCAGCATATTTTGAGAAACCGAGCCTGAGGGAAATCCTTGTTTAGGATATATGTCATCATGAAAGGACACGTGCTGCATTTTTGTTACGACTTAACACGTGATCCAGATTGCATCGGAAATATCTTCTAGAAGCTTACCTGGTGTTTACTCTGTAATTTGTTTAAGACAAGGACGTCGTAACTGAAATTTGTGGTTATCAACAGTGTAAAAGTGACGGTATACGTGCTGAGACCTCGTGACCTATACTCGAGCTCCAACAAATTTATGTTACACCGCTAAAAACAAACTAAGTCTTCATTACCTAAATTTCCACAGAATTATATCACAAAACTCTGATATTATCAGATGTACAAGTCTCTCTCTCTCTCTCTCTCTCTCTCTCTCTCTCTCTCTCTCTCTCTTCCAAATTTCCCAACATTTCCTTACGTTTGCTTTCTCTCTTACTCAGTCTTACCAATGGCAGTCTCTCTCTCTCTCTCTCTCTCTCTCTCTCTCTCTCTCTCTCTCTCTCTCTCTCTCTCTCTCTCTCTCTCTCTCTTACGAATATCTTCCTCTCACCTACACATTTTGACTCATCAACGTTCCTTTCTTATGTTCTTTCTCTTTCTATCTCAACATGACACTTTTGTTCTCTATCCCTCTTTCGTTCATACTGAGATTTCTTTAACTAGGCTCTTGCGCTCGCTCACTCTTTTTCTTTCGATTTTTTCGTATTATTTCTTCTACATATGTGGATTCCACTAACAGAACTTTTACAGTGCATACATACACCAAAATATCTGACTCTCATTCTGCTTCAGTTATTTTTATTTATTTTTTATTTATTTATTTATTTATTTATATATTTTTTTGGCAACGACAGCATTTACCATGCTCATAGCTTCAACATCGTTTACAAACCCCATCGTGCCAAAGAATTCAGCTCCTCAAATAACTACACCTTTTCCTCCAATGCTGGTTATTTGTTACTTAACATTCTTCACAATCTTAGACTAATCTCTAAATATTGACATTACTACACGGTTCACATCTTAAACAACATCAACAACAACTCAATGTAAGAATTCCTTATCTCAGTAATCTCAACATGCACCTTATGTAAATATGAGTACTCAAAACAATAATATGACACTCTTAGAGTATCCATATCATGAAAAAACAGAGTATCATGAAACAGCAAAATCATGGAAACATTGAATAACGAAATCATGGAAACATAACGAAATCATGGAGCTCCAAGTAAAACAAATAGCATCAGCAAAAAAAAAAAAAAAAAAAAAAAAAAGAGAAAAAAAAAAAAAAAAAAATTCTTACTTCAAACACATTCATACACAGAACCAGTTCAGAACCCTTCCCAAACATAAGGGCGATTTTTTTTTTTATTTCATTTATGTAACTGACACACCTTACTGTTTATCGAATGAAGCTTATAATGCAATGTCTCATTTCTTTACATAATAATTGTTTTACTCCCTACATCAGTTACCGGAACTTACATAAATCATGAAACCACTTAACTAATGCCTTGATACTGTCATTAAGCAGACAAAAGGTCTAAAATTGCTCAATGACTCTATAAATTACGTAACTAAAAAGAAAAACACATTAACCATCCTTCTCATTTCCTTTTCACAATGTAATCACACATGAACATATCTGTTACCCCTTCTTTTACAAATATTGAATAATTAAGGAAATATATCTTCAAAACTCATAGATACTCTGTAACTCAAATTTTGTTCTAAACAACATGATTTCCTTCTTTCGATGTTCTAGCATTAAAAACAGAATAATAATAATGATAACTGGTTAAGTGCGTACTTCGGCTTATGATCTCATTATATGGAATCATCATCATCATTTCCTCCCGCGACTATTGACGCAAAGGGCATTGGTTAGATATTGCCAGTAGTCTCTATCTTGAGCTTATAATTCAATACTTCTCCATTCATCATATCCTACTTCGCACTTCATAGTCCTCAGCCATGTAAGTCTGGGTCTTCCAACTCTTCTAGTGCATTGCGGAGTTCAGCTGAGCGTTTGGTGAACGAATCTCTCTTGCGGAGTCCAAAGAGTATGAAATATTTATTTTTCTTTTTAACATTGATTTTGCACTTTCCCTCAATTCTTCAATTAATATCTATTCACTATTTTCTGTAATTCAGAGAGTTATGAAATTTGCTTTGCAATCGTCGTGCTGCTCGAAGACCTTGTTGAGATAAACTTGTTTACAAGAAACTTCAAGTAGATTCCTTATAGCATCATCAGCTGTCGAGAATAGCTTTACCAACAACAAAATGACAAATTCGGGACACGTTTGTTAACTGATTTTTTATTGTTCGTAGGTTTGATGGCTCCCTGTAATGATTTCAACTGGATTACTCAACTTCCCTCGGTCCTTTTCGGATTAAGGACCACTTCTAAGGACACCTTGGATGTCTCAGTAGCTGAAATAGTGTATGGTGGCCCGTTGGTCGTCCCTGCTGATTTTTTTTTTCCATATGCAACCTCCTACAGCAATCTACAGTGCCTATGTCAGGCTGTGGGAAAATTTACTTCATGCCGTCGGACGTAAAACCCCCCAGCAAAGCAACACATAACGATGGATTTAAATATTGCAACCCATGTCGTCCCGGGCAGCGACAATAGCAAGCTACTGTTTACGCCACCTTACACAGGTCCTTTCCTTTTTATCCATCGCACAACTAAATCTTTCTTTATTAACATTCATGGCAAAGAAGACTTGGTCCCTATTGATCGCCAAGATGACCCACCTGCAGTTTGCCTCTCTATGGTAGGGTGCCCTATTTCACATGGATGTGTCATATAATGTAATGCTATTGCAATTTCGATCTCTCACTCTCCTCTGCAATGATAATAGTAGAACCTGTTGAAGTTTGGTATTGCATGTTTCACATCGTTGGAATTTTTGTGTTATTGTTACCCTCAACCATTTGTATATAAGGTTGTTCAGTAAAGTTACATACATTACCTCGACTTTCTTTTAGTACCCGAGCACTGCCTCGTGACAGTAGTATTGGGCCATATGATGAAGAAGGCATGACTGTTAGAGTTAACTACATTTCTAGTGCTATATACTGGTTAGTTCAGTCTAGGAGGATCCGCATGCAACCGAATGATAGTCCAAGAGATTGATATCTAGATCAGGAAAAAAAAAATAGACCGCTAGTTTTTGTCCAACAAATTAAAATTTGACTCTGCCGCTAAAGACCAGCTAGGAGAACAAAAGATTGAAAGCACTTATTCAGAATAGATTGACCAATGAAAATCATAAACAAGTTTTTCAATTAGCTAATTTGTGTGGGTGTGTTTCAAGAAGAAACAGATTAAAAAGGTTTCTCAAAAGTAAGTGTGTAATAAAAAATATCACCTAATATTCTAAAGGATTCGTATAAAGTTGAAGAAACTTTATCAAATCAGAGATCCGGATGTTAAGGAGCCACTGTCTTTGACCTAAATACATTAATGCTTTGAGTTTTATTAGGTTTAAACTTTGCACCTCATAATATTCAACATGCATTAATTTCAGCTAAGGGATTCAGCAACCTCAGACATACTTCAGTATGTAGAAATGAGGAAAGTATCATCATAGGCATATGAAACTACCTTATTTTCTACATCAAGTGATATACCATGTGTATATACTATGAAAAGTAATGGGCCAAGAAAACTACTTTAAGGAATAGCAGATATCACATACCTATATTCACTATAGTACCCATCAGCAAAAGCTCTTTACAATGTATTACTTATGAAGTCAATAATAATGCCAAGCAAATCAAGGCCAATCATAAAAACTTCCTGATCACAATAAATGGATTTCTGTACTGCATTGGAGATTGTAAGTCTACTGCACGTTTTTCATACTCGCTCATACAATGTTATGCAATTTCTTATTTTATCATTATCTCTCGCTTTCTTCCACACTGATAACAGAAAAACCTGTTTAAGCTTATGTTTGTATGTATTAGTTTGTTTTGAATTTTTGAGACTTTCATGTTCGCAACTAATTGTAAATGAGATTGCTATCTGCTGAATAAACTTTACTTGCATTCACCTCGCCTCTCTGTTAACACCTAAGAACCCCCTCGCACAATGATGACCACCGGAGTGAATACTCCACATTACCTTTTTCACCCACCAATTTCTCCTACACTTTTACAATGCTGCCCACCAAACCTGAATCTTCAACACATGCCACCCAAATGATTGATTTATTGATTATGAGTTATCTGGCATCCTGACATTTATGGTTATTGATGCAGATATTATTTGTTATAAATAAATAACTAAATAAATGAATGAATAAATGGTAATTCAGCTAAAAAAAATAAAACAAAAACATCCTTATAATAGTTAGATAACTTTCAGATGACCTGCTTCTGAGATAAATTTAAAAATAGCATTAGTATGATATGACACATCATGTCCGCGTCAATGAAACTGCGGGTCTGCGCCAACGGAGAAGTGTTTTCTTGGGTCCAGTGGAGCTAAGTTCAGTTTTTCTTCGAGGGTGTGACTCAATCAAGCAGCAAAGCAGACTCTTTCCTTGCGGCGATCTGTGATGACATTTAAAAAAAAAAAAACTCTGATTGGCTTCGCAACCAGGGGGATGGACTGATAGAGTATGACACTCAAAAAATACCATCTGAAGTAGTACTCACCATCACCAGCCACATGTATAGCCAAGCTTTTACAGCTCTCTCAACAGCCGTTGGAGGACCAAAAGACTTCGCTCGGCTTTACGAAAATGACCAGTATCGATTGCCTGCAACCTGCCGTACACGGCTCTCCTTGGGAAGTGAATCTATTTCGTTCCCTTTTGGTACGACACCTACCCGAACCTGTATGCGTCACTATCCCCAGTGTTGATACATTGCTCATGAAGGACCTGATGACCAAAGTTAACGCCCTTATGGACAGCCACTTCACCACCTTCAAGACCTCAATCAATGCCTCCTCTCCAGACAAAGAGGATAACTTTACATGCCGGAGTGCTGCTGATAAAGCCGCCCACCACCAACATATACCACCCCTAACTCACGCTACAACTAATGACCTCTCCAGCCACTTACTGATACCCATCTGCTGTGGTTCTGCTACTACCAATTCAGATTCAGAGCTGCTGTGAATAAATATGTGGACAGTTGTCAGTGCCCAAAAAACATGTAAGTAGGTCATGGCTTGAGGTGCTGACCTCCCCTGTCACTAATCTTTTCTTTTACATTGTGCAGGAACAACATGAGGTTGGTACACAGTCTCCAGGTCACGACATGGTTATTCTATTCTTGCTGGCATCTGACTGGTAGCTAACAACGGATCTAATATCACCATTCACGGGTACGAGACACTCACACTATCGTTTGGGAGTGGCAAATGCCTTTAGAAACACCTTTGCTGACGTAACATGGCCACCACTCAGTGTAGATTTCCTCATACATGTCAACCTCCTGGATGGTGTGGGTCACCCAGAATTAGTCAATGCAGACTCGTACTAATCACAACCTCTTCACCCTGCACCCTCCAGCCTTGCACTCCACATCAGCCTTCCCACAGAGGCCTACGTCCACCTCCTCACATCGTACCTTTAAGGCTTCCATCTACAACTTCACCAAAAGGCCCACATTTCCTGCCAAGCACGTTATTTATCACCATATCAAGACAACATGCCCCCTGTGTTCATCAAATTCAGTCATCATGCCCCGGATCGTTTGACAGCAACTATACAAAACTTTAGTGAAAAGAAAGATACGGGCCTTTGCCAAAAGGCCTCACGTTCATGGTCGTCACCCTTACACATAATCCTGAAGAAGGATGGCTGCCTGTGCCCTTCTGTGTTTACAGACAATTTAACATGCAACCACCTCGCACAGAAGGGTATCAAATGTTTCAATGACTTTGCAAAAGCAAAATTGCAGACTAGGAAACAATGAATTCCTTCAGTATACCTATTTAACCGTTTAACGTTAAAAAACTTTAGACAATAACGAAGTTATGGAAACTGGGCGATAATCAGCACATTTACCTAATGGAGTAACATTACGAATTCTCCAGCAAGAACCTCTTCTAGCTGATTAACTGAAAATAATAGACATCTTAGGATTTAAGAACTCAGCAATCTTTACAAAAGAACAAAGGAAAAATAACATTTTAGTCTAAACCTTCATAAGCATCAAGGTCCATCAAGACGTTGGCTGCTTTTTGGTGGTGCCTTTTTACCCACGATATTTTGGCGCCGTCATTTTGGCACTAAATTAAATGGCTCGGATATTTTTGGCCCTTCACGTTTTGGCACCGGAAATAAAATAAAAGCATGGAATAAATGGATTATAATAAACTAGGGTAACAATGAAACTTGAAATAAACCTTAAATGTAAATCATAATAAAAATACTGTTAATTTATTCTTTGATGAAACAATCATGCAAAAGAATACTAAAATAAAGAGTAAAATTAAAATAATTTATTTTAGGTAATTATGAGTTATACCACCTAAATATACTAAGGCTGACCTCTCATTAAATTATCGTACCACAGCATATTCAAAATACGGTCGTCAATTCTTACATACTTTAGATGTTTTCGATTAGGAATGTGGCAAGTAACAAATTGTTCATACTATACATAACGGTTATTTTGAATTTTTCATAATCCATCAATAACCTTCCCTATAATGGAGTGCCGAACTCCGAGTTCAGCATATAACTGTACATGGACTGCTTCATCATGAATATTAAGTGCAGTCCTCTCAAACGATTGTTCTGTTGTATTGGTTGTACATCTTTGAAGGAAAAAACGGAGACCATCTGTCATATCCCCTCCTCACTGAACGTCCACCGTAATTGTCTTCAAACCGATTAAAGAATAATTTCAGTTCTAATGGTGGCTCTTCTGACAGGGTATGATGGTTTATCCTCATAATTACATGTACCAGAGAAGGCAACATATCACAATTTCGATTATATCAAAAATAGTCCAGCTCTGCCTCTATAAAATTTTCAGTTATTAAAAAGTTCTCACATTTATCACTGTCCTTCACCTAATGTTTGTAATTTATAGCGGATCCCTATTTCATGTACATCAACCAGATTTGGTGGAGCGAGGTTCATTCGATTTCCTGTTTTCCTAACAATTTTTTTGGAATGCATCTGGATTTGGCAGTACTTCCTGTGCGGCTTAATAAATATTCTCTGTGCAAGATTTTATTATTGCCGTAAAAGACCAATCTCCTTGGTTTGATGGAGACACTTTGGTAAAAAATAGAGAAAAAAGACGTAAAGAAAGTGGACTAGGTTAAAAACTGAAAGTACTTGGGTAGAATACAAAACTGCTGCATGTCAATATAACTACCTACAGGAAAGGAAAAAAAGTGAATACTATAAGAGAAAGGTCCTCGAAGCAGCAACAGACATGAATAGGTTATATCGTCTCCGGAATGATACAATTGGAAATGCAAAAGAAAGGAAGCTACCTGATGGATACAGTGACCAGGAACTAGCAAATAATTTTCTAGTATTCTTTAAAAACAAAATTGAAAACATAACCAGATCATTTGTAAATACTCAACTTCAGGTTAATGATACACCAGGCACACAGACAAAATTAATACGATTTAACAACATAACGCAAGATGACATCACCAGAATTATCAAGAGAGCAAAGAAAACAAACTGCGCGATCGATCCTATGCTAATATCTGAAGTAATTGGAGAGAGAGACTTTTCTAGTGTAGCTGAAATAATAGTGAGGATAGCAAATGCAAGCATTGATGAATGTAAGTTTCCTAAATCTGAGAAAATGGCTATAGTCACACCAGTTCTGAAAAATGCACTGGACTATCAGGAATTAAGCTCATATATACCTATTTAAATCTATCCTTTGTCTCAAAATTGCTTGAATATGTAATTCTTGAACAACTAGTCAGCCACTTAGAAGTAATATAAGCTTTGCCTAATAACCAATCTGCCTACAGAAACTATACTCTACGGAGACAGCCATCTGCTCTGTTGTGAATGATATGCTAGAAATGATGGATGAAAATAAATGTGGTATTTTAATATTGCTCGATCTCAGTGCTGCTTTTGATACAGTTGTGCATGAACTGCTACTAAAGGATCTACGGTCCATCGGCGTTGAAGATCAAACTTTCGAATACCTAAAAGACTACTTGGTTGGTAGAAATTACTGCGTACAAATTGGAAACTCTTATTCATCATATAACCACTTAAACAGAGGGGTACCACAGGGGAGTGTACTTGGCCCAATCTTATTCTGTATCTATACTGTTGATCTATCGAAAATGCTACAAAGGCATGGCGTGAAGTTTAATATATTTGCAGATGACACAAAATTTTACTTCTCCATGAATGATATACATGACACTACTGAAACTCTAAACCGAATCATTGATAGTGTTAGAGAATGGATGACATTCAAACAACTAAAATTAAATGAGAACAAAACTGAATTCATGGTGGTGGGCAAGGAAAACAGCCTGAATAACTTAGGTGGTATTCAAATGAACATAAATAATGACTCGGTGCCGATATCTAGTAAAGTTCGAGATCTAGGTGCATTTCTTGACTGTAACCTGTATCTAAATGCTCAAAAAAAATAATGTAATAAAAACTGCTGGTTATCATCTACGAAATATTGCGTTTATAAAAAAGTACCTTGACGAAAATTCTCTTAAGGAACTTGTGATAAACTGTGTTATTACCAGTATTGACTACTGTGTACCAACCGTGTGTCACACAATTGTACATCATTCCTCTTGCATATATTATGCTTGTATTTTCGCTCTTCCCTCGCACTAAACTAACATGAAAATTCATATCTGCTGTTTCCTCTGTAACATTGTCTGTCTTGTTAACTTATGTCCTGTTGCCTTGAGGTTTTGTATATAAAGGAGAGTGTTCTATAACAATATAACTCAGTTGATTGCATCCTGCCTTTGAGTTCACAACCCCTCACTCGGCTCGTCACATTGGTGACCCCGGAAATCGACTCGCTCCCACTGCCTTCCACCCCCAACTCCCTCGCCACTCCATCGTTGGTACTATAACGGAGACGGACTCTACTACAGCAGTTGGCGCTGCGGCCACCCCATTGAAACTTTCACCGTTCGCCACCGGAGAGGCGTTTGCTTGGTTTCAGCGCGCAGAAGTCCACTTTCGTATCAGGGGCGTGACTCGCTCAACCACCAAAGTGGATTATGTTCTCGCGGCGATACCCGAGGACACCTTCCCAGAAATATCCGACTGGCTTTGTGAACAAGGAGACACCCCAATAGCGTATGACGCCCTCAAAACATACCTTCTGCAGCAGTACTCGCCGTCGCCAGCCGCCCGTATAGCAAAGCTTTTTCAGCTCTTGCAACAACCGTTGGGGGACCAAAGGGCTTCGCTTGCCCTCAGGGAAATGACCAGTATCGCTCGCCTTCAACCTGCCGCAGACGGCTCTCCTCATGAGGTGAACCTACTTCGTGGCCTTTGGATACGCCGTTTACCCGAACCTGTACGCGCTGCCATACCCGGTGTCGATAGTTTACCCATAAAGGACTTGATGACCAAAGCCGACGCCCTTATGGACAGCCACTTCAAGACCTCCATCAACGCCTCCACCCCTGACGGCGAGGATGCCTATTCAACGTCAACCGAAGCTGACATGAATGCCGTAGGACATACACGCCTACCCCGTGATGTGCCGAAGCGGCGACAAAGCCGCCCACCACCCACCAATCGCTCGCGCCCCAACGAACGACTTCTACAGCCACTTCCTACCTCCCATCCGCCGCAGTTTTGCTACTACCACTTCAGATTCGGGGCAACTGCGAAGAAATGTGCCAAGGATTGTCAGTGGCCAAAAAACGTGTAAGTAGGCCATCGCTTGTGGCGGTGGCCTCCCATGTTTCTAATCTTTTCTTTTTACAGGATGCAGGAACGGGCGTGCGATTTTTGGTAGACACGGGTGCTTGTCGTTCTCTTTTGCCAAGGAAACTCTTCAAGGCACGACGTAGTCTGTCTACATCTGCCGACGTCCGCTTGGTAGCTGCCAACTGATCTGCGATACCCACCTACGGTTACGAGAACCTCACATTATCGTTCGGAAACGGTAAATTCAATTGGAAGTTTCTCGATGCTGACGTCACAATGCCAATCCTCGGTGCGGATTTCCTCTCTCATTTCCACCTTCTGGTCGATGTCGCCCACTGACGATTGGTCAACGCAGACTCGTACTTGTCGACACCTCTTCAACCCGCCCCCTCTAACCTCGCTCTCCACATCAGCGCACCCACGGATGCCTACGCCCACCTCCTCACGTCGTACCCGGAAGTTTTCCGTCTAGAACTTCGCCAAACGCCCACGGTTCCTGCCAAGCACGGTATTTATCACCATATCAAGATGACAGGACCCCCAGTCTTCGCAAAATTCAGACGTCTGGCACCGGAACGATTGGCAGCCGCCAAACAGACGTTCGCCGAAATGGAGAAAATGGGCCTTTGCCAAAAGGCCTCCAGCCCATGGTCGTCACCCTTACACATCGTTCTGAAGAAAGACGGCTCCCTCCGTCCGTGCGGGGATTACAGGCGCCTGAACATGCAAACAGAACCGGATCACTACCCCCTCCCAAACATTGCCGACGTGACCTCCTACCTGCACAAAGTGAAGGTTTTCTCTACGCTCGACCTCCTGAAGGTGTATTATCAGGTGCCTATGAACCCAGAAGACATCCCCAAGACCACCATCACCACTCCGTTTGGTACATACACCTTCAATTACTCCTGTTTTGGCCTTTGTAATACTGGGGCAACGTTTCAACGTCTCATGGATAGCATCTTAGGGGACCTCCCTTTCTGTGTATGTTATGTGGACGACATACTTGTGTTCTCCTCCTCAAAAGAGGAACACCTCCGTCACCTGTGCATCGTGCTCGACCGCCTGCAATAAAACGGCCTTGTAGTCCGGTACGACAAGTGTACCTTTGGCGCCAACAAAGTGTCGTTCTTAGGGCACCGTATCAATCCTGAAGGAGTCCATCCCCTCCCTGAGAAGGTAGCAGCCGTTCAGAATTTCCCCGCGCCCTCGACCGTCAAAGCTCTGCAGGAATTCTTGGGCATGATCAACTATTATCACCGTTTTCTGCCGGCCATTGCCGCCACTCTTGCTCCCCTCTACGCCTCCCTCAAGGGCAAGCCAAAGGACCTGAAGGGGGGTCCCTTTCAAGAAGCAGCCTCCTGCAATGCAAAGAAAGCCCTATCAACTGCTGCGGCTCTCACTTTTCCTATCTCACACGACCCTCTCCTTCTCTCCACCGATGCCAGCGACGTCGCTATTGGTGCAGTACTCGAGCAGGTGGTCAAAGGCTCGCCCCGCCCATTGGCCTTCTTCAGCAGAAAACTGTCCAAGGCAGAATCGGGTTATTCTACCTTCGATCGAGAATTGCTGGCGGTGCACTTGGCTGTCCGTCACTTTCGCCATTTCTTAGAAGGTACGCCCTTCGTCATTCGCACAGACCACATGCCTCTGGTGCACGCCTTCACTCGACAGTCTGACGCCTGGTCCGCCCGTCAACGCCGACATCTCTCCGCCGTGGCTGAATACAATAGCACCCTCCAATACGTCCCTGTGAAAATGAATCCCATTGCCGATGCCTTGTCAAGAAACACGTTGGCTGCCGTTCAACTGGGATTGGATTACAACGCCCTGGCTGAAGCCCAACGACAGGATCCAGAGAATCAAGCTTGTAGTACATTCTTCACGTCCCTCCGTTGGGAAGATTTTCCCCTCGAAGACTCCAACACCACCCTCCTCTGTGAAGTCAGTACTGGTAGACCGCGACCTTGGATTCCTGCTCCCATGCGCCGACAGGTGTTTGATTTCATTCACGGCCTTTCACATCCCTCGTGCGGTTCTACTGCACAGCTGCTGAAGGCAAAGTTCATTTGGCACGGCATTTCTAAGGATGCTAAGGATTGGGTCCGCGCCTGTACTTCTTGCCAGACTTCCAAAGTACATCGACACACGGATTCAGGAGTCGGCATCTTTCCTCAACCTCAGCGTCGTTTAGCACACATTCACGTCGACGTTGTAGGCCCCCTACCCACATCACAAGGACATCGTTACCTGTTTACTGTCATCGACCGCTCCACTCGTTGGCCTGAAGCCATTCCCATGGAAACTGCAACGTCCGACTCATGTACATCTGTCTTACTCTCTGGATGGATTTCAAGATTCGGTATCCCTGAGTATATTACTTCTGACAGGGGAACCACATTCACCTCTCAATTGTGGACGTCATTAGTGAATCTCCTGGGCATCACCCTACATCAGACAACGGCCTACAACCCCGCTGCCAATGGAATGGTTGAAAGTTTTCATCGCACCCTCAAAGCAGCTTTGATGTCCCGCTGCAAGGATTGCAACTGGTTTACTCAGCTTCCCTGGGTCCTCCTGGGACTAAGGACCACTCCTAAAGACGCCCTTGACGTCTCGGCAGCTGAAATGGTGTATGGCGACCCGTTGGTCGTCCCTGCCGAATTTTTTCCTTCTAAAACCTCCTTCGACGATCTCCAGCGCATACGTCATGTCGTGGGAAAATTTACTACGTGCCGCCAGACTTACAAGCCCCCAGCGAAGCATCACATACCAACGGACTTGCACTCTGCAACGCACGTCTTCCTGCGCAACGACACTAGCAAGCCACCACTAACGGGGCGTTAGTGGTGGCCCTTTCCTTGTGATCCGACGCAGTCCGAAAGCATTCCTACTAAACATTCGGGGTAAAGAAGACTGGGTCTCCGTTGATCGTCTAAAACCTGCTTATCTTCTGCCAGATGACCCGCCTACAGTTTACCTCTCCAGATCAGGGCGCCCTATTTAACATGTACAGTATGTCATTTTTAGGGGGGAAGCCATGTACCAACCGTGTGTCACACAATTGTACATAATTCCTTTTGCATATATTATGCTTGTATCTTCGCTCTTCCCTCGCACTAAACGAACATGAAAATTCATGTCTGCTGTTTCCTCTGTAACATTGTCTGTCTTGGTAACTTGTTATTTCCTGTTGCCTTGAGGTTTTGTATATAAAGGAGAGTGTTCTATAACAATATAACTCAGTTGATTGCATCTTGCCTTTGAGTTCACAACCCCTCACTCGGCTCGTCACAACTGCAACTGTAACTACTATAATTTACCAAAAGTCCAACTTAAGAAATTACAAAACATAATAAACAGAAAAGCAAGACTGATAAAAGGTGTCCCACCTACATAAATGATCACCCCTTTACTAATTGATTTGCACTGGCTGCTGATTAAAGCGAGAATTGACTTTAAAATATGTACAAAAACCCACTAAGTTATCAGAACCGGTCGTCCAAAATACTAAAGAGAATTGCTACATATTGCGCAGCCAAGAAATCGTGTCGACACGAGAATAATTACAGATGGCTTCAAACTGTTGGAACCTAGATTTATGTCTACTTTAGGCTCCAGGGCCTTTAAGTATGCGGCCCCGAGACTATATAATAAGCTCCCACGAAACATTCGAATGATTGAATACATTAAGGCTTTCAAGAGGAAACTGAAGACTTTCTTATTTCATGAGTCTTTTGACAGTGACGATTTAACAGTAAACGAACAATATGTGACTTGAAAAGATAAATACTGTGAACGAACAAGGTAAAACGACAGTGGAGGTCCTGTAGAGAGTGGCTTTCCCCTGCTGTATGGGATCGGAAAAAACAGCCATCAAAGTAAGTGAGCTGATCTCAACTTTCTTCAGTCCGGAGCTTGAAACTTGTTTGAAGTGCAACCACTTCCACGATTGCTCCCGAATCACCGTACGAATGCTCGTTTATTTTCTTTATCTTTTTTTTTTTTTTTTTTTTTTTTTTTTTTTTTTTTTTTTTTTTTTTTTTTTAATGTATACCGGCTTTACACTCGTTCTTGTTTTCACATCTCCAAAATTGTTTCAAGGGATACTTGTTATTCTTGTGGAAAGAATATAGATATCCATTGTCAGAAAATTTTAGTTTATCCTTTTTACTCAAAATACTATCAGCCATTTATGTTCATGGGTTCGAATCAACTATTTAAAAATCTTTCAAGAGAAACAGTAAAGTGGAATTATAAGATGTTGCGATAATAAACAGGTGGTTAGTACTAACTAGGCCGATTTGTAATAAGGACCATGGTTTTCTTATATATATATAATCTTCAACTAGCTTGCAATAAATAACAAGGTAATTGGTACTAAGCACATTGAAAATGTTTTTCGAGTTAAAAAAAAATAGTCTTAGCGCCATATTATATAACGCCAAAAAGCAGGACCCAAAAGGATAGTCCCAAAACGAAGGCGACATGAAATCCTGCCCCAAGTGGCGACGGCAAATAGTAATAAACTGTTTTAGCTTCACTTTCATTTGGTCAGTAAGTGACAAATAATCTAAAGAATATGTAAGGACTAGCAATTGAAAAGATTGCCTATTTTTGGTAAAATTATTTGAAATGGTCTACATGTAAAGATATATGAAAATTTGCATAAATCATGTTTGCATTAGCGTGTTAATGCTATAGTGGTTATAGAGAGCAAAGCAACAACACGGAATTAAGGTGGTTAATCTTAGTTGGAAACGACTGAATTAGTCGATATTGCATAAGAATAAAGTAGCCAATGATAACATATGATAGCATAAAAGCAGTCTTGGATTTGATGTTCTTAATAAATGTCAATTTCATCGGCATCAGCAATAAGGTGATAAATGTTTAAGCAAAGGTGGACCTAATGTTAGACGTCAAAAAAAAAAAAAATAATAAACAAACAAATAAATAAATAAATAGAAAATTGCTGTCGTATATGACCATCTCTTTTATTTTATTTTCGACTCTCTCTCTCTCTCTCTCTCTCTCTCTCTCTCTCTCTCTCTCTCTCTCTCTCTCTCTCTCTCCTGTATATAAGGATTTAGGCCTTACGGGTTAATTTATCTCCTTAGAATATCACCCGAGGTTTAGACCATTAAAACTAAAATTGAGGGAGAAAGATAATGTAACTTGTGATAACTATATCAAAATACGATAAACATCAGGGAACATAGACTCTAAAAATGAAAGAGTGGGATGGTAAAAAGCATTAATTAAAAAAAAATATATGATGTTAATAGGATGGAGTATAATGATCCAGATCAATAATTATAAGGGAATAAAGAACCTGAAAAAGGTAGTGCAGACTAATCAAAATCCTTTTAAGGAAATATATGATACAAAAAGAATTGAGAAGGCTGATTACAAAACATCTGAGGAGGCTAAAATATAATTATCAAGATCAATTTGAAGACGAGATTCATCGAGAAAAACTTGACGAGTGTATTGACTGTGAAATGATTCAAGATAAATCTTTGGGTAGCATAGCATTAAGAAGGTTCAAAGCCCGCTCATGAATGACATAGGCAAAGGACAGTGACACTGCCCTTGCTAGCAGGACAGCGCTCTAAAACTGACCATATATACATATGATCAGCGCTCAAGACCCCTCCACCCTCTCCAATCAAGGTAGAACCAGGGAGGGCCTGGCAATGCTGCTGATGACTCAGCAGGTAGACCTATAGGCTTCCTTAAACGTCATATCCTTAGGTTACATGGGTTATGAGGCTGCATACTCTAAAGAAACTTTCGAGTTTGAGCTGAACTTGGACCCCAGTCTGGCGACCGTCGGGCATTGACGCTTCCTATACGCCATCACAATCGAATTTAGTTTAGACATTGTGGAGAGAAGTGTTGTTTTAAGATGTGAATACAAAAGAATCCTGTTCATTGTTTTAGGATGAAAGGGAAGGAAAATGTTAAACGGCAATTGAAAATAAAACATTGTAAAAGCCCCATGATCTAAAAAGCTGTAAATCTGTCAGGGCCTATGGCTGTGCCCTCCACGTTAGCTAATCTTGCATAATTCCGGATCTAACATACGCTTACTGGTAGGTACTGGTGATTGTCATCCCATACTGCCATGATCACTCTCACGGGCACGACCCTGTCAATTTAAACCTGTTAATGAACACCTGGTCGTCGGCAACGGATAAAATACCTAAAGTGTATATACCTGCATAAGAGACTATACCCGGTGATATTGTGACACCAATAGCAATTACACAGACCCCATGGCCTCAGCATAAAGCAAGTGTTATTCCATGCTCTTGCCCCCGTCCCCCCCCCCCAAAAAAAAAATGAAATAAATGTAAAAGAAACTGTCCATATGAAAAAAAAAAAAAAAATTCATGCTACATGGAATGCAAGAGTACAGGTTTAGTTAGTAAGTGCTTTTACATCACGTACACTCTTATTATTATTATTATTATTATTATTATTATTATTATTATTATTATTATTATTATTATTATTATTATTATTATTATTATTATCTAAGTTACAAGGGCTCGTGCAGGGAAAAAATAGCCTAGTGGGGATAGGAAACAAGGAAATAAATTCAAGACAATATAAGAAATGAAAAACTAAAATAAAATATTTCAAGAACAGTAACAATTTCAAAATATATCTTTCATATATAAACTATGAAAACTAAAAATAAAAAAATCAAGAGGAAGATAAGATAGAATAGTGTGCCCGAGTGTACCCTCAAGCAAGAGAACTCAAATCCAAAACAGTGGAAGACCATGGTACAAAGGCTATGGTGGTGCATAAGACTAGAAAACAATGGTATGATTTTGGAATGTCCTCCTCCTAAAAGAACTGCTTACCATAGCTAAGGAGTCTTTGGAAAATTAACACGTTAGTGTAAAAAAATTGTTTGGTAATTTCAGTGTTGTCAGGTGTATAAGGACAGAGGGGAATATGAAAAGAATAGGCCAAACTATTCGTTGTATGTGTAAGGAAAGGCAAAAATGAGCAGTAGCCAGAAGGATGGACCCAGTGTAGTACAGTCTAGCCAGTCAAAGGACCCAATAAATCTCTAGCTGTAGTATCTTAAGGAGCGGCTGGTGCCTTGGCCAACCTACTACCTATATCATTATTATACAGTTATTATTTAAAAGCAAAACTCTTGTGATAATAAGTTTGATGAAGACCGTTGAACCAATGGTGTGGCTGTTTATGTTTGTAGTCCAATTGGTGAGTTATATCTAAAACTAGCTAACAATTCTCTCACTTTGACTGTGTATAGCCTATTGGATTTTTGAAGGTTTTTCATATTATTTTGTAAAGGGATAATTGGTAATTCAGAATTTTCTTAATTCACTTTATTTCTATATTTTTTTCATATAAATTATGTCACTGGTTAACATTTTTATAACATAAAAAGGACACAGATCAATATCAAAGTATATATATTTTAACCATGTATTTAATGAAATACCAGATTGGTGGTTGTGTATATGTTTAAAGCAGTGGATGACAGGTATTTAGCATTATAACTCTGCAATCAGGCATCTGCTTTTATACTTTATAAATGATTTGCTTTCTTTAATTTACTTGTATCCACAATTATAGATCTTTTTTTTTATCCTGCTTGTAAAACTAAAATCAATAGTTTTGAAATCACTATCATTATATGTTTATGGTTTACGTATTTGAACTGATCACCAATCAAATTGTAGATTATTTTGTATAATTCATAAGCACTAAAAAAATTAGTACAAATTCTTTATACGTCTATTTAAGGTTACCTCTCAATCTGAGCAGCCTATCGTTATGGGTTTTTATTATTTTCTTTGAAACATTTTTTTTTTCTACAAAATCGTCTCATTTATTGCCATTTAAGTATAGAAGAAAGTAGATGGAAAATGTTGATGTCTTCTAAGAGAATATAAAAAAAGAGGATTTTGAAAGAATCTGAAAGGTAGTGATTTTAGAATTTTTTTTTTTTCGAAAAAAACCATATTTTTGTTTTGTGTAAAAAAAAGGGGGCGGGGGAATTACTGTCCTCCACCTAAGGCACACTAACAAGGGTTCAAGGAAGCAAAAAGAGACCAGACAACCTTTTACGACACACTGATGCAGAATTTTCAACCCCTCCCCTATTCTCCCTCCTGATTCCTTACATTCCAGTTAAAATGCGTCTCAGTCTTTTTCTTCTCAGTGCCTTAACGAATAATTGCAGTAATGATGCAAACACATTTTCCCTGTATAAAGAAAGTATAGAATTTTATTCTTGGTTTCATAAAGAAAATGTCGGAGCCTTATCCCTTTTTTTTTTTTTTTTTTTTTTTTTTCTTTTTTCTTTTTTAAACCAAATCATGGTAGATTCGTATTGAAGCTGTGTCCTTAAACAATGATAGCTGGCTAGAACTGACTGTTAGAATGATAAAA
>NC_090739.1:85768701-85771201 GCF_036898095.1 Palaemon carinicauda
GTGAGCTCTCGTCAAGGTCATATGGTATTTTAATGCATACGTTTTTTCACTTTTTTCAATTGCTTCACCCGCAGTATTGACATATGTGCGTGGACCTATTATATAGATGAAAATCATTGAGGAAATTTTATGCAGATTTCCGGCAGTGAAAGATAAATAATCAGTTCAGTTCATATGTGTAATTTCAAAAGTGTTGATTCACAACTCCTTACACAAATCCATTTTTTGATATAAGTAAATGGCTGTTTACAAATAAGTAGAGTCCTGGAAATGAACTGTAAGAGTTTCAATTTTTTCAGGTTGATGTTGCTGTTAACACTGCAGCCCTCACAATGGCTAGTGGGACTGGTAATCCGCAGCAAACAAATGATAACTGCCCTTACCTTTGCATCCAATCGACTAAGCTTGCTGTATCGCATCCCCTAACTTTGACAATATCTTCGTTTGTTTTGGCGCATTTCATATTTCCATGGACTATTTCAGTGCATTAGGTCATACTGTTGAATTGTCTAGTTGTACCAAGGTTCTTTGCTCGGCTGACGTGTTGGCTCATGGTTCAGTACGAGGGTTCATTGGTGGAAAACATTTTATCAGACGCAAGCGTATCCATCCCCTGTTTGCACTTGCCTTGCAGATTCTGCATTTTAAGCAATTTATTGTTGTAGGTGGAATACTAGATGAATGCATGGCGTTGTTGAATTCACTTTCTGCAGACCTATCACCCCAATCACTTTTGACATTAATGGAGTCCACTGCAATTTGTAATTTGTTGGAGAGATATGGTAAATTCTCTGATCAGATTTCTCAGGGTCATCATGGCTCTACTGCTAGGTTCTGGATTCTCTACATAGATCTTGTTCATATATTCATGCTTTTTGACAGGGCCAGCAGGACAAATGACGTAGACCTCTACATATATGCTTTAGGCTCAATGATTCCTATATTCTATCTTCTTTCTCTTCCTCTTATTTTGTTAAAGTTTTCATAGTTTATATAGGAAATATTTATTTTGATGTCGTTACTCTTCTTATAATATTTTATGTTTCCTTGTTTCCTTTCCTCACTAGGTTGTTTTCCCTGTTGGAGCCCCTGGGCTTATAGCATTCTGCTTTTCCAACTATGGTTGCAGCTTAGCAAATAGAAAGAATAATGATAAAAGGGTATTGCTGCATTTACACAGAATGTTGCAGCCCGTAAGAAGTGGACAGTGACAAGATCTTTTAGGGGAGCAATTGTGAGTTGTCTCCTGGAAATGGTCGGAATCACAGTGGTGGATAATGCAATGCAGGAACTAAAGCCATCGAGGATAGCCCAAGACAATGCAGACCTTAAGAACACGATCACAGAGGTGGAGAACACTCTCAATTCATTCACTGTTAATGATGATACCCTGTATGGCCTAAACACTGGCAAAGCTGCCTTGGATGGTGTGAAAGACCGTCTTCTGCAGTTAAAAGAAACTGGATATAACTGGCATCAAGTTTTTATTAATGAATGTAAGGTAGATGGTGGGCGTTTTGAAACTAAGCTTGTAGCACTGGTGAAATTGTACACATAGTCTGTGACACATATCCTAATGGGCTAAGTATCAAGGACATTGAACATGACTTGCGTGGTAGGACACCCCCTACCTACAAAATCACTGGCTCGTCAAAGAAAACACCACCAGATCTCAACACAGCTTGGAGCACATCACAATTCAAAACAGAGATTTGGCCTTCTTGCAGGATGAATGGTCATCAGATAGATATGCATCGACTCTTCAGGGACATCAGGTCTACTTTGCAGTGGAACATGAATGCTACCTTTATACTTCAGCAAGAGGAACTGTCAACAGGATCCTGGTTCATGAGCTTCAGTGCAGGCATGAAGAAGCCGATACACGGTTACTGTACCATGCAAACTTTGTTGCTGTTAACGATGATGTGGCCCCAGTGATTGTCATTCGCAGTAACGACACTGACGTCTTCATCCTCATTCTCTACCATGCTAGGCTTCTTAATGCACAGATTTGGATGGATGCTGACTTGAGTTCTAGAAATTACAGGCATTTCACAGATATGTCCCATCTTGCAACCAAACTGACTGGACCTATATGCGATGCTCTACCAAGCTTCCATGGTCTGATAGGCTGTGAGTACACTGCCTCTTTTATGAGAAAAGCAAAGTGAAAGCCATTTGAAATAATGAGAAACAACACTAGGTTCTCATGAGCAATTAGTCACCTTGGAGACTCAGATGTCATGTTGCTGCTGTAGTTGAAGAGTACTTGTGCATTGTCTATGGAGTTCGGAATCTGATAAGTGTTGATAAAGCCAGGCTTCAGCTTTTCCGCAGGTTGTAAGCCCCAAAGAAGGAAACTGATCCGTTGGATAAAATCAAAACTACAGATCCCTGTTGTCTTCCTCCTTGCCAAAGAGTGTTGCAACAGAAGTTGCTAAGAACTAACTTTGTTGCACACATATGGAGGAATGAATGCAAGGGAAGCCAATTCAATCTC
>NC_090739.1:85776201-85803701 GCF_036898095.1 Palaemon carinicauda
AATACCTCCTGGAACACTATTCATTGCCTGCCGCCTGTACTACCAAGCTTTTGCAGCTCTGTCGACTGCCACTTGGGGGACCAAAAGGCTTCGCTCATCCTCAGGGAAATAATCAGTATCACTTGCTTGCAACCTGCCACAGACGGCTCTCCTTAAGAAGTGAACCTACTTCATGCCTTTTTGGTTGACACTTATCCAAACCTCAATGCACGGCCATTGCCGATGTCAATACCTTGCCCATGATGGACGACCTGATGATCAAGTCGACACTCTTATGAACAGCTACTTCACCACATTCAAGATCTCCATCAACACTTCCGCACCTGACGAAGAGGAAAACTCCTCAACACTGACCGAGGCCAACGTGAATGTGGTAAAACACAGACGCCCGGCCTGTGACATACTGAATTGGTGAAAAAGTCACCCACAACCAAAATATGCCACCCTTGCTTACGCCCCATCGTATGACCTCTCCCCCCACTTGTTGATGACCATAAGCTGCAGTTCTGCTCCAACCACTCCATATTTGGGGGTGTTGTGAAGAAATGCGCGGAAGGATATTAGGTGCTAAAAAACGTGTATGGAGGCTTTTGCTTGTGGCAGTGGTTTCCCCTGTTACTAATCTTTTCTTTTTACATGATCAAGGTATTGGTGTGCATTTTCTGGCAGACAATAGTGCTTGGTGTTCCCATCTACCAAAGTCATTCTCTAGGACATGCCATAGTCATTCTAAGCAAATTGATGTCTGCCAAGTAGCTGCTAAGGGATCTGAGATGTCTTCCCATAAGTACGCAACACACTATCGTTTGGGAGTGCTAAATACAATTGGAAATGCCACTATTTGGTGCAGATTTCCTCAACCCCTTCCATCTCCTGGTCGATGTGGGGCATTGACGATTATTCAACGCAAACTCTGACTTGTTAATACCTGTTTAACATGTCCCTTCCAACCTTGTAATCCACGTCAGCGCATCCATTCCTCACGTCGTACACAGAAGTCCTCTGTCATAAACTTCACAAACACCCATTATTCCACAAAGCACGCTATTTATCACCATATCAAGATGACAGCAACCCCCGTGTTTGCCAGATTCAGGGGTCTGGCCCCAGATCGTTTGGCACCGTCTAAAGAAAAGTTTGAAGAAAAGGAGGAAATGAGCCTTTGCCAAAAAGCCTCAAGACATGGCTTTTGTCTTTACACATAATCCTGGAGAAACATGGTTTGTACGCACTTCCGGGGATTAAAGGCGTCGGAACTTAAAGATAGAACCGGATCACTATCCCCTTAACAGCATCACCAATGTCACCTCTTACTTGCACAAAGCAAAGAGTTTCTTCACTCTCAGAATCTTGAAAGGGGTATTATCAGGTGTCCATAAACCTAGAAGACATCCCCAAGACCACCATCATCACGCCTTTTGGTATATACACTTTTAATTACTCCTTTTTTTTTTTTTGCCTTTGTAATGTTGCGGCCACTTTCGAATGTCTCGTGGATAGCAGTGTAGGGGACCTCCCATTCCACATATATTACATGCATGATATGCTTTTGTTCTCTTTCTTCAAAGAGGGACACCTCCATTTCTTACACATCGTTCTCTATAGCACACAACAGAACAGCCTTGTAGTCCAGTATGGTTGTTTGATTGATATAATGTTTTTTGACATAGAAAGTCATTGACACTAATATCGTTTATGATGAATAAGGAATAGAAAAATATTCATCTATAACCATAAAAGCAAAGATATCATTATAAAAGCTGGATAACTTTCAGAAGATATGCATATGAAATAAATCTAAAAATCCTGCTACTACACTACAGCACACCATGTCCAAGAATCGTGACACGGATGAACCTGCTATCCTCAACTCGAGCTTCAGACAGATATCTATTTCTTTCTTTGCTCTAAGTAGGGCACTCACATTCGGTCAACAAAAGCCTTAGTGTCAAGAGTACCAAACAGTCGTCACAAAATTGTTAGTGTTTGTCAGTTACCAGAAACTTGTGTGTTATCCAAGTGTGACAAATACGGAGGCGACAAAGAGTAGTATCCCACTTTCAGAGCATCATGATATACCTTTAAGAGAATATAAAATCCATTACTTCTCTCTTTTAATTTTCAAATAAATTATCCCAATATGGTTGCAAATTATTATAAATCGAATCCTTAATTGTAGGTAAAATATCATTACAGGGAGAGGTACACCTTCTTTGTAACAACTCATATGCAGCATTCTTTGCCTGTAAATATGACTTCTCATTTCCAGACACACCCACGTATACCAGAACCCAGCAAAATCAAACTGTTATACCTTCCGTGCCAAATAACGAAAAGCCACTTTGAAATCATTAAAGCTAAGGGATTACTATAATTAAAAATTGTAAAGATTAGACACTTCTTGCATCACTAAAAATGGTAGTAGGCCTTATAGTTAGACAGTAAATATAGACGACACTAGAGGAAGTGCACCTCTACGATTAAAAGCAAAAGCATCTACACCAAATCCAATGCCAGCATCAGATAAATGCAGTATATAAAAGTCGAGTCCCTATGTACTGCTATATGTTCCATAAAAAGACACCTAACTTCTAAGTCAGCAATAGTCTTTTTAAAACAAATTAGGTATTTACAAACAGGTATCTCTTGTAACTTCCATGTAGAGGTTGATGATGGCTTGAATGTAAGCATTTTACTTTTAACTATATCGAAACTGTTTAATGAGGGTTAAGGAGACTTTGGGTGCACTTCATAATATATAAAATGCCTTACAGTGTTTGCTGTCTGATAGGCTGAAGAGTTAGGAAGTCTTTGCAACCTAAACCAATACCGAACAATAGAAGACTATCGAGAAAGCTCTAAAGGTAATTCTCTAGCATCAATAAGAAGGTTTGGAATAGTAAGTTCTAAAGGCACCTGTGGTGGCCACTCTGTTACTAGTATGGTGTATAGAATCTGAAATCTTTAATTGGCTTGGGGTGGACCTCTACTTTTATTTATGATTTATTTATGTTTTCTTCTGGTTGATCAGAGACATCAACAGACGAAACCTCAAATTTATTTTATGTCACAACTTTGATATCTCTTACAGAAGGGGGCGAGAGAGATGGAGGTCTTTCTCTTTTCGATTAATAAGTAGTGAGCTACCTGTTTTTTTGCCCCTTTCCCATTACATGTGCACCAGGTGAATTGGTTTTGAATGGAACCTCTATCAAATCATACAAGGCCATGAACTGAGAGGTTTGTAGTATTGTTTTCAATGGAGGACAAAGGTTGTGCAGAGATAGGCAAGTGTACCTTTGGCGCCAATGGAGTATCGTTCTTAGGGCACTGCATCACTCTTGAAAGTATCCACCCTCTCCAAGATAAGGTATTAGCTGTTCAAAACTTCCCAACGCTCTCAACCATTAAATATCCGCAGTGATTCTAATGCACAATAAATTATTATTACTGATTACTGCCAGCCATTGCCACCTTCTACACCTCTCTCAAGGGCAAGCCTAAAGATCTGAAATGGGGTCCCTTTAATAAGCAGCCTTCTATAATGCAAAGAATGCTTTATCAGTCGCTGCTTCTCTTACTTTTCCTGTGTCACATGTCCCTCTCATTTTCCCCATGGTTCCAGCAACGTCGTTATTGGTGCTCTACTCAAGCATGTGGTCAATGGCTTGCCCCACCCATCGACCTTCTTCAGTAGAAAACTACTCAAGGCAGAATCCAGCTACTTTACCTTTGATCAGATATTATTGCTGGTGCATTTGGCTGTCAATCACTTTCACCACTTCTTAGAAGGCATGTTCTTCGTCATTTGCATGGATCACATTCCCCTGCTGCATGCTTTCACCCAACAGTCCGACTCCTGGTCTGTCCATCAACGACGACAACTCTCTGGCTGAATGCAAATGCACCCTTCACCGCATCCTTACGAAAATTAATCCCGTTACTGATGCCCTGTCAAGAAACACATTGGCCGTCATTCACCTAGGATTGGATTACAACGCCTTGGCAGAAGCCCAACAAAAAGATCCAGAGTACCAAACATGCAGGGCATCCTGCACATCCCTGTGTTGTGAGGACATCGCGCTCGACAACTCCAAGGCCACCTTACTCTGTGATGTCTGAACTGGTACGCTGCAACCCTTGACACCTGGCCCCATGCGCCAACTGGTGTCTGATTTTATTCATGGCATCTCAAGTCCTTCGTGCCTATCTACTGCACAGCTAAAAAATACGAAGTTCATTTGTCACAGCATTACTGAGGATGCTAAGGATTGGGTTCATGCCTGTATATCATTCCAAGCTTTAAAAGATCATTGATACACGGATTTCGGAGTAAGTACTTTTTCTTAGCTACAGCATCGTTTTGACCCCATTTACGTAGATGTAGTAGGTCCTCTACCCACATGACAAGGACACCGTTACCTGTTTATCATCATCGACCACTCCACTTATTGGCCTGAAGCAAACTGTAATTTCTGCCTCATGTACATTCTCCTCACACTCAGGGCAGATAGTGAGATTTGGTATCCCTGAGCCTATTACTTCTCACAGGGGTACCACTTCCCCCTCTGAAATCTCTGAAATGTGAACATCATCGGTTAATCTCCTTGGAATCACCCTTCATCAGACAACCACATGCAACCCTACTGCCAATGGAATGGTTGAACATTTTTCTCCGCACCCTCAAAGCAGCTTTGATGTCCGGCTGCAAGGACTCCGACTTGGTTATCCAGCTTCCCTAGGTCCTCCTGAGACTACGGACCACTCCTAAAGACGCCCTTGATGTTTTGGCAGCTGAAATGGTGTATGGTAACCCGTTGGTCATCCCTGCCACTTTTTTTTCGACTGCAACTTCCTCTGATAATTTCGAGCACCTACGTCACATTGTGGGAAAATTTACTCCATGCTGCCAGAATTACTTGTCCCCAGCTAGACAGATCTGCACTCTGCAATGCATTTTTCCCTGCACAGTAACACTAGCAAGCCCCTATTAACGCCCCTTACACGGGTCCTTTCCTTGTGATCCATCATACACTAAAATAGTCCCACTCAACATGTGTGGCAAAGAATGGTCTCCATTGATCACCTTAAACATGCATATCTCCTGCCAGATGACCAGCCTACAGTAAGCTGCAGTACAGTATATTTTTTTATTCACGACCAAAAATTGAAAATGCTTTTTTTATTGTATTCACCTCCACATTCATAAGATATTGAAAATGATCAATGAAGGATACCCATTTTTTTACTGCAATCACAACTATAACTAAAGGATATCTTTCTATTGTATTCAAAGTTATAAAGGAAAGATGCCGATAATTTTACTCTATTTACAACCACAAAGGCAAAACATCTATTTTTACTATATTCACATCCATAAATTAATGATACGTATTTTTTTTACTGTATTCACAACCACAGAAGAAGGATACCTAATTTACACTCTATTCAAAAACATGATACAACGTTGTCTACTTTCTTAATTTATTCCCGAAAATAATGAAGTTATAGTATTTTGAAAAAAATTCGTTTTTAAATCCATTCTTAATGTATTTGTATTTGGAAACAAAAGATGTCGCTATTTTAAAGAGTATGAAACTGCACCCTTTATTCAACTTCAAGTACACGTCGGTAATTAGTATTTCGGTTTCGTCTGTAGTAAGTAGTTAACTCTACTACTATTTTAAATTCTTCAGTGGTCATCGTAAAATAATCATGAAATTTATCTGAATTGTTTACCAAATGTGTGGATAAGTATTCGAAGCTACGAAATTCAGGTCTTTTTGCATTAAGTTCGTCCACCCTTATTCTTGTTGGACGCCTTTCATACACCACCGTACAGCCTACGTTCATCCTCGATCAAATCTATAATTGTATTACTCCTTGTTGACAGTGACAGTTTCAATTTGTTGATGAGAACGGCGCTAATCCAAAATGACTCGAAACAAATGATTTCCTCTTAAATTAATCGAATCGAATAGCTCAGTGTAAACCCAGTTTAAGTGCAACGTCGAATTTGGCTGATTACTCCTATCTTGCATATAATCCCCTTGTTTTTTCTTGTATGCAGAAAAGCCTTCTCTCTCTACGTTGCCTGAAATATGGGGGTGTCATGTCTTTTGATTCTCTATATATTTGTCCATGCCACTGCTGATGAATTATGATTAACATATTATTATCATTTTTTTTTTTTTTTTTTTAACTAGGTAGTCTGTCATCTAAAATTTCTTCTGAAACACTTTGCCTAACTCGCCTATCATCCTTCTTAAGCTGCATCTCAACTTTTAATTCCTTTTTTCAACTTCATATCTCAATAGATGTCACTGCGAGTTTCCAAGCATTTAAGCAGCAAAAGGTAACCACTCTAATATATACTGCAGCAGCTTCCATTATGTATATAATGAATAGACTTTTCATGGAATGCTAGAACAAGAGCCAAATGGAAATTATTTTGGCTTGAGACATTTAGAATTGAATATTCCATTCCTTTTTATTCTGCGAGGGTATTTAAGTAACAAATGATGAGGATCGTATCCAATAAAAATCAAATGTTTACTCATTATGTTTATGCCTTTCGTTTTTTGGTTAGAAGAATTTATGTGGAAATACGGTAATCCTGAAAAGTCCCACTTTGGTAAAAAAAAAATACTGACCTTAGCTATGCTTTTCTTCTAGGAAAAATAAAAAATAAAGTGTGATCTCAATCAAGCCCGAAAAAGATTTAACAACATCGAATATCAAAGAGACCCGAAATTCTTAGAAATTTCTAACTCTTTATTATAAGATAATATTTTTTTCTTTTAAATTCATCTCATATTTAATTTAAGACGACGACCATTATATCTAAGATTTTTTTTCTTTTCTGGTAACTGAGACATAAGATTTTGGAGTAATCATTAGGTAATGAATCCCTTTATAAAAAAGGTCATAGGCTGATAAAACAAAATTTTGGGTGTTAAATGTATAAACATTAGTATTTCAATGTGTACAGGATATAAGTAGATGATAAGCTACAATCGATGTATGTATTTATTGCTTGAGATTTCAGGCATCAACAAACTTCCTCTGACTAGAACCAAAGAGGAACTGATTCAAAAACTCCCTAATAATATATCAAATATTGAGGCGCATGGTAATGACCTTCTTTGTTACGGAAGAAACGTTAATTGGACATCCCTCTTTCTTTCTGTGTCGGAAGGCGATCTTTGGAGCATACAGACCTATGGTAGCTTCCCACTGACCTCTCTCTCTCTTTAGAAATTTGTGGGACATAGCACTGAGTCTTCTTAATATTATTGTTATTATTAAAGATGAGCAATGCTGTCATCGGGGCATAACAATCCTAATGAAATACGAGAGATTACTTTGTACATTCAGCAAATAGTGATCTAAACAGCTTTGGATGGAAACCTCAACTTATAGAAATGAGATTAAGGAATCATGAAATTGAGGTTTGTGGTAGGGAGTTGATAGGTAAACAAATTGGCGGGTGTGATCAATGAAGTGGAGAACCGGAAAATATAAAGAAGGGAAGATAGAGAAAATCATAAAGGTATATACGTGATGTATGAGAAACAATCAATGACCCCATCAGAGCTGCTGTACCAAAATGTTTCAGTTTAAATTATAATTCCAACCTGTAACTTTTTAATACAAAGCTCTTGAGACATATTTATTCTTTTTCGTAATTTCATGAGAATTTTTCTTCATCCTTACGTCAATATCAACAATGATTGGAATGGCCTCCTCTCATTTTAATCTCTCATTCTGGAGGAATTTTGATGAAATGTGAAAATCTATTATCCTCTTCGATGGCTACGAACCAATGCCTCTTGGCACCAATTCAAGAAAAATAATAACCTATATCATACTCCCGCCCTTGTACATAAGCATGAAAGCTATCGCAGTTATGTACAATATCATATCCGTTAGATATTTGATATATGTACGATACTCCGAAGTTTCAACAATATTCAGTATGGAAACCCCATTCAATATTTAGTGATATTCGAAGCTGTGTCTATTGCAATATGGTTGTCAGATCAAAATCCAATCTTAAACAAATACCAGTTATAATCTGTTTAACAAGAGAGAACTTACTGTTGAAGAGTAGCGTGGCGTGAAAAGTCACAAGGCTCTTGTACACAAATTCATGCTTTTTAGGGGGATAAGATTGGGACCACGGCGTTGCTGTCACTTAAAACAATGTACATCATTTATATAAATTCTTAAATATCATGATACTTCCTATATTGTTATTACTATCGTTATATGATTCTCTTTACCTCAGGCCTTAATTTAGTAGACACCAAACTGTCATATAAAAGATATATAGTTTATGTGAAAACACTTTCATATGATTAGAGAAATTTAACTCTTTTCATTCGTGTCTCCTTTCGTTTTACCTAATTCACAATTTACACGATACCAATGATGCTTTTATTCGGCATATCTTTTGAATAGTTTATAAGACAAGGATTTTCTCCCTGATTAATTTTATAACAATAAAAAGTTATTGAGATTTCATATATATTTTCATTTTGTTAAAAAGTAACTGAATGAGCGTCGTAGCAATATCTACCATTAAGAGAATTCACAGCCTTTCTAGTGTCCATTGCAGAAAACACCCCAAGTGACATCAGCAACGTTGAGTATTCCCTCTGCAGTGATGCCTTCCAGTCGAACTTTTGTTTTGAAGACAAGTGATTAAAAGGTTAAAGAAGAGTATTGCCCTCATGATTATTGTGAGCCCTTTAAAGTTCATCGGCAGGTGCAGGGTATTATGAGGAGGGGATAACACATTCCTGCGTTTTCCCATATCCAGTTAGCGGTAATAATTGTAGCTAGATATACCTCTACAATAGTTCGGTCTCACTGCATACTTTAAAATATAGTCGGGAAAGAATACCAAGAATTCCTTGATAATAGTTTAATGGGCACAGTTACTCCATGCATGACCTAATAAAAAATAATTCTATTAAGTAAAAATAATTTATGGTATTCTCTATCATATATGTACTGTATAAGAACCAACTCGACAACTTGCTTACCTGGAGTAATTTAGTTAGTAGTTTATTAGTGTGATGTTTTACATCTCATCCGATGTCGCATATTACGTTTTGAATAATAGTTCTTTGTATTAAAAAAATAAAATATATTTGTAATATTACATAGTAGTCTAATGTTTAAGGCACACTTGATTAAGTTTTGCTATCTCAAAACCTCTGGGTTGGACTGGCGTAATTTGGCGTCAAAAAAAAAATAAATGATACAAAATAACAAATGGGCATCATAACAAAAGATTCTAATCTCATTGTCAGTGTAAAATAAGAAGAATTAAATTCTATCTTTGGGGGTATTTTATACAGGATTCATTACTTTATAAACACACGCTACATCAGTTATAATTGAAGTCAAAACATATTCTAGTAATGAAATCTGATGCCATATCACTTTCAATGTATGTAGTGCTTGTTGTATTACGGTACAAATCCGACATAATAACATAGGTGTTTCTCCCCTATCTTGACATTGTAAAGAACTTTACAAATATAATCTCTCACAAGTGGCTTCCCTCTACTTATCCTAATGGGGAGTACTGTATCTTCACCCTAAACTGGTGCATGAACAGTTTCTGAATATAGATTTGATATTTGCACATCTTGGTTACCATTCAGTTTATTTAATATAACTATTTTTGAGAATTTTTCATCTCTTACGTTTTAATGATCTACTGGAGTTTTACTAAATGTATGTAATCGATCAATATGACGTTTTAAAACCTTCGCAACACCTTGAATGTCATAATGTAAATTTCCTATCGTTAACAATCTATCCTTGTACCGACTTCTCTGAAGTATTTTATGATCTTACCATGACTTTAGACTGATGGGAATATGTCTTACTTTTGGAAGATTTCCCCTTTTTTTTTATTCCATTTCTCTTCTAAATTACTTTGCAAACATGGATACAGAAAACCTAATTTGCACCTAATTCTCCTCTCCATCAACAAATTTGTTGGTGTCACACCTGTTGTGCTTTGGTCTGTTGTTCTATATACAATAAGAATTTCGATACATAAAATGTTACTCGAATTTGCTTTTCTACGCTTAAATATTTGAACAAGTCTTTTAGCATATCCATTCGTAGAAGGATGATACGTAGATTAAAACGTATGCTTAATACCATTTACAGTATAAAAATCTTTAAACACTTGTGAGGTAAAGGTAAACAGTGGATCATTATCTGTTACAATTCCTACTGGAATACCATGTTAGGAGAATTTGAGTTAATACAGTTATAATTGCACACGATGTTGTCTTCATTGGAATCACCTCAGGCCATTTACTGCACGCGTCCTCAACTATAAAAAATGAATAACTTGAAAAAAGGCCTGCACAATCTATGTGGACATTTTGCCCAGGATACCTGCGTAAATCCCTCGGGAGCATTCTAGCAATCTTTGGATTGTTCTGTTTGTAAACACAATTTGTATTTTCTAACGAATAATTCATTATCTCTATCTCCATCTGGTCACCAGACAAAGGTGATTTCAATAGACTTTGATCTGACAATGCCTTGGTGATCAGCATGTATTTCAGACAAAACCTTATTCCTTAGTGAACTTGGAATAACAACTATTGGTTACTTCATGATACAACCTTGTGCTACACTGAACTCCATCCAAAGGTCTTTATAAGGTTCACTACTTTCTTCTTTTCCACATAACTCCCTACTTGTGATCAAACTCTCTAACACTCTTGCTATTACTGGGTCTTTCTTTGTACAATTAGCAATATCCTTTGGTTTACGTGATAAATCCTGCACTGACACTAAAAGAATGCTGTCCTCATACTCTTCTGGAACTTTGTTTACTGTAAAATAAAGCATCTGCATTACCCATCTTTGATGTAGGCTGATTTACAATGTCATAGGGGTAATCGGCTAACGTAATCGGCCAACTTAGGTGCCGTGTGGCTACTAACATAGGTAAACTTGCTTTTTGGCCAAATATTATCAATGAAGCTTTTATAGTCTGTAACTACTGTGAACCTTTTCCTACCATAAAGATGCAAGAAATTGTTCAACTACATACGCTAAGGCTAAGCCTTCCATTTCTATTTGTAAGTAATTCCTCTCTTTTTTGTTCAATACTCTATACGCAAATGTAATTGAATTTTCTTTCTGCCATCTGGCATTACAAGAGATACCACTGTATGTCATGGGAAACTCATTAATCTTTGGTACTATGACCGCATAGTACAACTGCAACAAAGAGGGGGGGGGGGGGGGGGCAGAAACCCAAATAGTCGTTCAAATACTATATGCATTGGAGGATGTAGCAAATAATATTCAAGTGCTACTTCAGACACAGATGTTGTTGTTATTCTTATTGGCCCGTATAATGACCGAATTGCAAGGTGTCCTTTGATGAACATAGGGGGTGCATATAGCTTAACAAAAACTGCATGTTTTACAACAAAATCCATTTGTACAATTTTCAGTGAATCCAATTCACGAGTCTTACCTAAGTTCTATGCATTTTCATGCTGCGATAGAATTGCTTTAAAGATGCAAGCTTGATAGGTTTATAGGTTTGTGTATCTCACTGGTGGATTGACTGTTATTATGTATGCCCGAATCAGGCCTCAGAGTATAGTCAACAACGCAAGAAGAAAGCTCTTTTGTCATGAGAATGGAGCAATAGCTAAACTCCCACCCACCAGTGATGAACCTCCCTCCGCCCTCATGTTTATTACAGCTGACAAATAGTTTGAAGACTTTTCTCAACAGGACTTTTTTCTGCCTCATGGATTTTAGCTGCGGTGATTTTACCAGAAATATCTCTACTGTGCAATAAACTGATAAAATTCTCTTTCAAAGGGGACCAGTCCTTCTTTAAGCTCGTTAAGTAAATGTAGATTATTCATCACTTACAAGTGAATTATATAAAGAGCAACGTTTAAATAGGAAAAGCTGAAGTCCCTGGGAGACATATTAAAGCCATTGCCTGTAGGTTGGTGTAGGAGATATCTAACTGAATTCAAGACATCTCTAAAACATCATTGTTATTTAATTATTTAATTAGTTTCACAAAAGCCTAGTCAAGAACAATTTGGAGGAAATTATTTCTTCTAATGATTTTTTTTTAATTACGTTAACGATAAGATATCTAAAAAGATGGAATTTCCTTCTTCAAAATACGGAAATCTTCGGAAATAAATAAACACTGAAAAATTCTTATTACCTCTTAGCAGTTAATCAGTTTAAAAGATAGTTATGAATAAAAAGATGCAAACTCTAATTGTCTTTAGAGTATGGATTTTATATTCAAATTCCCTTTAATCAGTATAGTCTAATACTATTTCAAAAAGGTTAACTAAAAAAAAACACTAGGAAAATGGTGAATAGAATAAAATATTGCCATAAAACCAAAGAAATGTAAAACTTTATGTGATACCTGTGCAGCTTAAAATCTAATATATCTTCAAGTAATATCGTTTATTCCGGGTTTCTGTTATCTTGGATTTTTTTTCTTTCTTTTTTTTGATCATTAATATATGGTATCTACGTAAAATTCTAAGGAAGCCCCATTTCAAATAACGGCAAAATTCCCCACTAATGCATCTGGATACTGCTGGAGAATAGGGAAACAGAAATGTAAATGGAGAGCGAGAGAGAAATGAGTTACTAAAACCTGTAACATTACTCGAGAGCTTCATGTGGGAATAGCAAAGGTCACAAAATTCCAAGGTCGAAAAATACTCAGTTCGTAAATCATCGAATGAACTGAATATTATTACGCCATCTAAAGCTAGAACATAAAAAAAGTCTCTAATATCATTGTGCAAATACATTGATATTTTACACAACTGCTGCTGATGCATTCCAGTGTGGCAGTTTCAGACTTGATGCAAATATGGTGATATTTCTGTTTACTGATTTGTCTTCTCTTTTTACAATATCTATGGTACTCTGCACTTTAATTTCCACAAAATGCCTTAGATACTGATCATTTCCTTGTTAATATGACAGCTCTTAGAAGATCCCCGGGCTACTGAAGAGTCGAGTTTCGACGATTCGCCGTTACGAAGGGCTCCCATATAGTACTTACAAACGTCCTTTTAACTCAATTTCAAGTCGAGATGCTTAGTTCGTTAAAATGACGAGCCACTTGCCGATATGGAGAACGTAGTGCGTTATGCCTCACTTTCACATTTGTTCACCATCTTTGTTTACGATACACATTCGGGATTCCGATACTGCTTGTTTTAGGATAATTTTGTGCATTTTGGTGTGCATCATGTTAGGAAAGCGTAAGGGAGACTTCTGTATGCAGCTCGCAGGCCAACCAGAAGAAAAAAGGTAAGGAATTGTAATATGTATTATTTAATGTAAACTAATATTGTATAAGTGTAGGTATACTACTGTATAAGGTATAATTTTTTTATGTATACGGTAAAGTAATCTATGAATGGTAGGGGATTGTTTTCTCTCTTTTCTAAAATATATTATTCATGTACAGTATGTATATATGTATGTATATTTTCATGATATGTGAATGAAAGACAACTCATATCAGGATCAAAATCAATTTAGAGTATGGTGTACGAACTAAGCCCCTTCATAACTCAAGGATCACCTAAAATCTAATAAAATTCACAATGGTTAAAACATACACTGAGTTATCATGACACAGTCAATAATGATAAGCCACACATTGTAGTAACGATCTTCTGAGCTAAAGGGTAATTTTTCTTTCAGATATACTATACGTATTGAAAATGATTTGTAAATATATTTTGTTTTAATTAATGTACCAACCGTCCTATAGAGTCCCTAATCAGATACATTGCCGGGCATTCACAAATAATGCTGATAGGATTTGTCCCTATAAGTGCCACCTCTACATAGTAAATTATCTTTTTTTTTTTCAAATTTATAAAGATAGGAAACTACATGTCTGGCAAAACTTTGGAATATATTTATTTAATATTCACATTAAAACAACTTAATGAACATTTATTGACAAACAATGATTCCTCTATTGGCAATCAGGAGGTTTACTTTAATATCTGAATTTTACTTTGAAACTTAGAAAATATTAACAATTATAATTCATTTTACCCATTCTACAAAAAGCATGGACCATGATGATATTCTTGGCACTTAAAGTGCCATTGAAGATTATATATTTGTTTTTGATCGTGCTGTACTTGTCAACTGGCAGTGATTTAGTGAATAATGATGTACATCGTCCAACTTTTGTTATTGGTTTGAAGAATGGTCATTCAAAATGGTCGTGTTTTATTCATAATGTGAGTGGAGCGAAATATGTTTTTAATTTTTTTTTTCACGTATAAAATTTTTATGTAGAGAGCAGAATATTGTACTGTCTACGTCAAAGAGAAAAAAATGTACACCATGCTTCTTCCTCTCTTGTTCGCTATAATAGTTGTTACATTTGGTGATTTCACCTTTTTGTAGTGATAAAATATCCATTGGTATACGTGAAAAGTATTTGATTGCCATAGAATTGTGTTTTTGACAATACCTCTTTATCAATTGTTACTAAATATCTCTTGAATGTTATCCTTTTGACATGATGCCAAAATGTTGCTGTTATTTTGAAAAAAAAAAAAAAATATTTTTAAAACGGTGGGTTATCATTTATAACGCACAGCTGTCGAACAGGCCTTGCCATTGTTATTTACTGATGGTATCTGTTCGCAGTAAATAACCAAATATTGCATTACCGAGATCAATAACCATAGGTTTTGCGCTGTTCTTATTTGTTACTCGTACTCTACCGGTATTGAATGTTAAATTGAAATATTAGTACGCATCTTTAGTTGTAAGGTAAATATGGTATTTGTAGGCATCGCCTTCTCTCTCTCTCTCTCTCTCTCTCTCTCTCTCTCTCTCTCTCTCTCTCTCTCTCTCTCTCTCTCTCTCTCTCTCTCTCTCTCTCTCCATCATTATTCATTAACAACGCTTTGAAGTGGGATAATTTTAATCTGGCAGCAGCAGGGAGGATTCATAGACTCACAATTCAAAGAGTAGTTATTGAATAATGATGGAGAGAGAGAGAGAGAGAGAGAGAGAGAGAGAGAGAGAGAGAGAGAGAGAGAGAGAGAGAGAGAGAGAGAGAGAGAGAGAGAGAGAGAGAGATAATATCAATGCCTTATATCTCTTACATAAAAAAACATGTAATGATGTCAGGAGTACTAGCACGACCTCATGACCAGAAGCAAGAAATAACTTTTTGAAGACTGCTTTTTGTGAGTAGAGTATCAGAAGCACCAAAGCCATTAAAAATGTTAAACTACAAACTAAAGAAGATGTGATTAACTTTATCTTATATATTCAGATGATTTGTCAATACATTACTAAACTTTAGATGATATGGAGGTTATAGAAAATGAAATTAAAATTTATCTAACGAGGTCACACAGCTAATTCTCCAAAGAGTGCAAAATTATATTTCTTTTAGATAACTATGTAGGAACCAGAAAATAAGCTTTCTTCACGAATTCAAAAGGAAAAATGCTATTTGAGTCAAGTTCATAAGGCAGAAAATTTAAGGTAATCAGTGAGGCATATTGAATCTCTCATAGCTCTGCTTCTACAAATAAAGCACGTCACCCAAAAAATATTGTATTTTTTCTATGGACAGTGTATAGCAGAGGGTATTCCACCAGTTTTACTACGAAGGTATTTTTTTTTTTTTTTTTTTTTTTGAAAATGCTTAGTTTTTCGGTAGTAGGTTGGTCAAGCCACCAACCACTTGCCGAGATACTACCGCCAGAAAGTTATAGGGTTCTTTGACTAGCCAGAGACTATTGCATAGGATCCTATTCTCTGCCTCAACTAATATTTTTTCTAATGCCTACACATAAACCGAATAGTCTGGCTTATTCTTCCCACATTCTCCTCTGTCCTCATACATCTGACAACCATGAGATTATCAAAAAATTCACCGCTGCACTGTAATTGTTTAGTGGCTACTTTCCTCTTGGTAAGGGTACAAGAAACTCTTTAGTTATGACAGATGTAATCTTCCTCAGCACGAAGATAAGTCAATATATAGTAGTCTACATAAGGAAAATTAAAAGTTGTGTATATGTAAAAATGCTCAACAGTTTCGTCCGCCAATGGACCTCTTCTTGGAGCGTTTATTATACAAAGAAATATTACACACGTTTGTACATACAGGAAAGGCTTCAAATCTTTAGTTATGGTAATCAGATCTTCTACGCGAAGGACACTCCAAATTCAAACCATTGTTGTCTAGTCTTGGGCACTGCCATAGCTTCCTTGCTATGGTTCTCCACTGCCTTTGGATGGAGTTCTCTTCCTTGAGGGTATACTCGGGAACATTATTCTATCTTATTTATTTTCCTCTTTTTTCCTGACAATGTTTATAGTTCATGTATGAAAGATTTATTCTTATGTCATTACTGTTATCAAAATATTTTACTTAAATTATTCATTATTTCTCTTGTAGTTTATTTATTTCCGTATATCCTTTAATCACTGGGATAATTATCTCTGTTGGAGCCTTCGGCTTTTAAACATCCTACGATTCCAACTAGGGTTAGCCTATAGTTCAGCTAATAATATTAGTAATGAAGCATACCCTCTAAGAGCAACAGATCCTAGAAGAGAATTATTACGAAAGTCAGAGCTATTTCTTTTCCAGAAAATTACAAACCCCATTTGCTCTAATCAACCTACTATATACATCTGCTTATATAAAAGTTTACATTACATACTATCATTGATAAGGGAATGCTTAAAGCGTTTCATGAAATATATGTTTATACACACACACACAAATATATATATATATATATATATATATATATATATATATATATATATATATATATATATATATATATATATATGTATGTATGTATGTATGTATGTATGTATATATATATATATATATATATATATATATATATATATATATATATATATATATGTATATATATATATATATATATATATATATATATATACATGTATATATATATATATATATATATATATATATATTATATTATATCATATTAGGGTCCCGTGGTCTGGGACCAGAATATAATATTATATATATTACAGCTGGCAAGGTACTCAACCTCTCGAGTTCCAAACTCACATGTTTGTTTTTACATTAAATCAGTAACACTAGAAAATATTAGTACCCGAGCTCTGAAAAGAGCTTATAACTCCCAGACAGCAATATATAAAAACACTGAATATCAAAAGGTCTCTTAAGTACACTCAAAACAAAATTAGGTAATTATTCTTAAGAAGGATTTAAAACCACCTCCTACTTCGATTCCTTAACAGTGGTATGAGTGAATACTGAAATAAACACTTATGATTGTAATAATACACTCTTTACAAAAATAGATATATTTCATGAAATTTATAATACTTTGAAAGAATTTACATAAAAAAAATAAATCACTCGAAATATTAAGCATGAACAAAATTTAGATTAAGACAAAAATGTTACGCTCTGAAAATTATACAATCACTTCACTTGAAATTAAATCTGAATAAAACATTAGACTAAGACAAAAAGAAATAGTTACATTCTAATGCTTAAACTCTTAAAGAACTTAAATAAATAACTGATAAACTTACTAACTTCACGTATTTTCATAAATCTTACTGGGCCCGTTAAAAAGATTTACACAATGCCAACACTCACCACAACACAATAAATTTAAAATCCCCTTTCACTCATTTTGTAAAGTTTCACCACATTATACACGATGTATGTCATAATTAAACTTAATCACTTTGGAGAGGACACACTATAGGCACTTGGAGAGAGAGAGAGGGATTAACTTTGGCTATTTCACAAGACGGCTGGTTCTCCTCAACCACACTCATCCCTGGGGGCGCTTATATATGAATTTGCTATTTTCAGAATATTCTAAGATATTATTCTCGTGGCTTGTTGGCCGGCTAGAGCGACGTCAGAGTTATCAACTACTGTGAAAGTATTTTTGTTCGTGGTGTACTAATTTTCGTGGTCTTCGTGGGTGGGCGAATCCACGAATTTAAAAATTCAGCGAAAATTTTTTTTACACTGTCAGAATTTAGTATTGAACTTGGACACATTCGATTTGTGTTGGTGACCTACATTTTCTAAACCATTGTGGATTACTAATTATTTTGATTTGTTATTGTGAATATGTTTTATTTTTGTGTGCACTGTGACAATTATTGCATTATAAATGAACACTTTATCATAATTTGGGTTCAACTAATAACCAAAAAGGGAAAAGTTCCAAAACGTAAATCCACGATTTTAAGAATCCATGAACCAGATTTTTTTTTTTATAAAACAACGAAAATTGGTACCCACGAATGAAAATACATTCACAGTATCACGTATCAAACAGGAGAATTACCCTTGCTTCACAGTAACTCTCTTTCTGAGCAGCTTTGGGCACCTTTGTCCTCGGGAATAAAATAAAGATAAAATCCAACACTAAGATTTTCGAAAAATTTTCAAAACACGTGGCAAATTTTAAAATGAAGTATTTTCTCACAAACATGACCAATCCTTCATGAAAATATGAAAAAATATATCTCATATGGATTATATAACACTTTTAAATAGATTACGTAGAACTTCGTAGCAAAACCCTGGAAATAAAAAGTTAATTCTTAAAAATAACACAAATTTACGTATACTAGCTTAGATGAAAAATACAATGAAATTAAAGACAAAATTCTTACATAATTCACATACCAAACTGATATCAATATCAGAAGAACTCACCTTATGGGCAGGCTATCCTCTTAAATGCACATATGAAATACATAAATAAGTACATGAATAGATAATTTATTCTATACTTGACCAGCTTCGTAAGATAGCTCTCCCCAAAAGAGATTATTTATTCTGAGCCTTAATCCATTAATTCAGCACGAGATAAATAATAGGCAACTACATTATCTTTACCTGATATATCCTTTACATTAATAAAATAGGGTTGCAAACATATTGAGCTCCTAGCTAACCTTTGATTATCATTTTTCATCATATTGACTAAAGTTTAAGGATTATGAGGATTATGATCCAAATACAACGTAATCTCCTCATCCTGTGGTCGATTCACGTAAATTCTAACCTTTCTTATTGCTATGACTAATGCTTGCAGTTCCTTTTCAACTGTTGAGTAGGCTTGTTGCAGCTTCATCAGCTTCGATGATATAAAACAAACAGGGTAAAGAATTCCTTCCTTATTTTCTTGTAATAGGACAGCTCCAATCCTGTTATCCGAGGCATCCACTTGGATAAGGAATTTCTTGTTGAAATCCGGTTCTTAAAGTACCGGGTTTGAAGTTAATATTGCCTTCCTCAGATTTTTCCTTTTGCCTGGTATCGCGATAACGTAGATCTGGTCACTGCCCTTCTCAAAAATCTTTAATGGTTCTTGGAACTCATTGGCGAGAGGAAATCTCCTTTTCGATAAACAGACTAAAACTTCATGTCCTACTGTAACTTGTCTGTTCGTACTCTTCATACCAAACCTTTTCTTTGTTCATCATTGATTTGTTTTCACACCTTCTGGGGAAAATTTCCTTATCTTGCAGATCCTTTTCCTCAAATCCTTGACATTTTCTCCTTTTGTTTCCTCTTGATCCTTCCTTTTTTCTACCAATATTCTATTCGGTTCTTTGCTGAAGGGTTCTCCTCATACTTCCATCGGGCATAAGGGAGCTTCGTTAATGCAATCATTGGGCTTTTCAGCCATCTAACAAACATGACATGAATGGCAAAACTGGCTCACGTCCTCATGCATGCCAGGCCAGAAAAAAGTGTTACACAATCTTCTCCACCGTCTTCCTTATCCCCATAAGTCCCATCTCGTGAGCTACTGCAATCAACTGTCTTCTCAATGGTACGGGAATCAATATCTAACGGAATATCCCCCATTCGGTATTCCCAGGGATATCAGCGGGTCTATGCTTCCTCATAAACAACCCATCCATATGATGATAACAGGTCGGAGACTGCTGTGCCTCCGTCTCGTCCACCTCATGGTACAATAACCCTGTTATCGTTGCATCTTTCCGTTGCAATCCTATCAGCTGTTTCCTACTCACTTGTCGTACTTCTATTGCTGAGTTTTTTATTTCTTCCAGGTCTATTTCTTCTTTGTCTTCTGGTCCAGTCGTCTATTGTTCCTCTGGGCTCGGGCTTACTAGGGAGTTTTCCCCTTGTGTACCATCAAGGAAATCCTATTCTTCGGTAAACAAATCTTCCAAGTTCATCACTCCTTCGATTTTTCTTCTTCAGCGGCCACTTTCTTCGTCATACTCCTAGGTGTCACACAATTAGTCCTTCTCAAGATCTGTCTTAGGACTATACTTCAATGGTTTCTCTGTTACAATAGGACAAGGCAAAAACAGCGCTCCACCAACTTCATTACCATGCATGACATCTACTCCTTCAACAGCTAATGAATCCTTTACTGCAAAATCCAAACTACCTGTCACCAACTCGCCTGACAGTTTCAAACGGCAAATAGGGGTAACATCTCCACCTCCTATTCCCTTCAAAATTACCAAGTCTCCTGTGAGAGACTGTTCCACCAATGGGTGTACTCATTGTGCCACCACAATATGGTTGCAACCTGTGTTGCGCAATATTTTGACCGGGGTTTTTCACTCCCCTCTATTGGTGCTAACATACCTTCATGAATATATAGTTTAAAGGTACCCACACTGTTTGAGTTTGTGCTGTTCGTCATGTAAACGTTGGCAGGTTTATTTTCCTTTTCGTTCTTTTCCTATTGTTTCTTCGTCTTTGCATTCTACAAAGTTGAATTATCCTTAAGCACTTGGGCGACTGCTTTCGGTTGGTTTGATCAACATTCCTTACTTATATGGCTTCTCTCGCCATACTTAAAACAGATAATATTAACCTTCAGCACGTCTTTCACGATACTTGAAGACAGAATGATTCGACGATTGTTACTGTGGTACTATTACATTCTGCTTAGGAGCAGTAACAGTGCTACTTTTGCTGTAACTATTGAACTTCTTCCCATAGTTTTACTGAACTGGTTTCCATAGTTTGGTGAATACTTGATATTTGGTCGAAACGACGGTTGAAACTTCATTCCCGAGGAGGATTTACGACTGATAATATTATAATCTTCACTCAGCGAAGCGACTTTATCAACTTTCTTCACCTCTCTCTCTTCCAAGTACATTCGGATATGTTCAGGAATTCCTCGCAGATATTGCTCTAGTACTATCAATTCCTCAAAATCAGCCATCTCCCTCATGTTAGCAGCCTCTGTCCATCTCTTAAAACATCGTCGTACCTTATAAGCGTAATCCTACAGAATCATTTTCTGGTCCTTCCTCAAACTTCGGAACCATTATTTATAATATTCAGGGGTCATATGATACACTTGCAGTACGCTCCTCTTCATTTCATGATACTCCTTCCTCTGGTCCTGAGATAAGGACAGGTAGGCACTGTGTCTTATCCGAAAGAGCACACTCTGCAATAACTCAGACCATTTATCTTTGAGCCATTGCATTGTCGATGCAACCATTTCAAAATGATCAAAGAATTCATCAGGAGCCTCTCCTGTGAACCTTGGAATTAACCTATAGGCGTTCCCAACATTAAACACGGGATCGTGCATAGCAGGGGTCACTTCTGTCTGTGTTGCCAACTGTGCACAAGCGTTCAACAGTTCCAACTCCCTAGCATGTCGTGCTATTTCCCTTGACACCTCCTTTGTTCTTTCTTCTTATTTTCTCTCCTTTTCTTCTTGTTCTCTATCTTTTTTTCTTGTTCTCTTTCTTTTTCTTCCATTTTCCTCCCATGTCTTGCGATATCTCTGGCTTCTTCCCTTTCTTTTTCTTCTCGTTCTGCCTCTCTTTCTTTCCATATTGCTTGCAGCTCCTTCTCACGTCGTGCGTCTTCTCTCTTTTCAGACATCATCTTCAACTTGATCAAATTTTCGTCTTCTACAATTCATCGAATGTCAGCCTCTACATCCCTATTTGCCTTTATGCCTTCAGCTAGAGGATCAACTGGTCCTTGCTTCGCTACAAATTCTTCTTCAGCCTCATTCAAGAGTTCACAAACTGCTGCAATATCTTCTTCTGACAATTTTGCCGAGTATATCAATGCTTCTAATGCAAGACACTTGATTTGGGCTTTAATCATTCCACTCGTTGCATGGTCACCACATACCATTAAAATAGAGAGCCATTGAGACTAGTTACATTAGCTTTTGACAATTCCTGAACACTTGGGTTATTCAAAAACTCTTGGATATTAAACTGCGCCATCTTGCACTTTTACGAAAAAAATAACTGTTTACTTCTCAGAAAAAAATATATCCTGGAAATACACAGATTCCTATCAACACTAAAGTGTTCAAAACCTTTAATGAAAACACGGCCCTCTTATTACCAATATTTGAAACTGACTCGCTAGATCCCAATGGTCTGGGCACCAAAAAAATTATTATATGATAATCTCGTGATCTGGAAACTAAAATATCATATATATATATATATATATATATATATATATATATATATATATATATATATATATATATATATATATATATATATATATACATATATATATATATATATATATATATATATATATATAGTATATATATATATATATATATATATATATATATATATATATATATATATATATATATATATATATATATATGTTATGTCTGCTTTTACATTAAATCTGTTACTCTTGAAAAAATTAATATGCGAGCTCTGAGACAGTTATATAACTCTCAGACCGCAATATATAAAAACACTGAATATCCAAAGTTCTCTTAAGTACACTCAAAACAAAATTGTAAAGTACACTCAAAACAATATTGGGTAATTATTCTTAGAAAATATTATAAAACAATCTCTTAATTCGATTCTTTAACAGGGATACAAGCAAATACTGAAATAAACACTGGTGATTGGAATAATGCACTCATTACTAAAATAAAAATATTTTATAGAACTTACAACACTTTGGAAGAATTTAAACGAAAAAAAACAAAAATAAATCAATCGAAATATTAGGTCTAAATAAAACTTAGACTAAGTATAAAATGTTATGCTCTGAAAACTATATAATCACTTCACTTGAAATTAAATCTGAATAAAACCTTGGACTAACACAGAAGAAATAATTACACTATGATGATTAAACTCTCGAAGAACTTACATAAAGTAACTAATAAACTTACTAACTTCCCGTATTTCTATCAATCTCATTGGGTCAGTTACAAAGATTTACACAATGCCAACACACACCACAATCCAATAAATTTAAAATCACCTCCAATTTCTTGAAGCCCAAATAATATATGTCATAATTAAACTTAATCACTTTGGACAGGACACATTACAGGCTCTTGGAGAGAAAGAGGGATTAACTTTGGCTCATTTACAGGACGGCTGGCTCCTTTCTGGCCCACGCATCCCATGGCGTGCTTATATATGAATTACCTACTTTCAGGATATTCTAAAAGAATATCCTTGTGGCTTGTAGGCCGGCTTTTGCGACGCCAGAGTTATCAATTATCACGTATCGAACAGGAGAATCAACCTTGCTACATGGCAACTCTCACCAAAATTGTGCTGTTGCCATCTGCACATTCCTCACTTATTTCATGATGTTCAACTCTCAATGCACCCTTTAATACGACATTATTATATTTGAATTCCATAAGAATATTTATTTCTATGTTTACCTTATTACAAAAACATTCATCGATAAAATTAAGGTTGCCAACCTTAACTGGAAGCGTTTATAATAAGTCCATGTGGCATAGAAATAACTTAACCTATAATTTACTAGAGAACTCTCTCTCTCTCTCTCTCTCTCTCTCTCTCTCTCTCTCTCTCTCTCTCTCTCTCTCTCTCTCTCTCTCTCTCTCTATTGTGTATATCTTGTATATAGGGATTTAGGCCTTTACTTATTTTGTATACATGTATATCCTATTAGAATATTATCCTGTCTACAGACAGTTTAGGGAGTGCGTGGGTCGTTTCTTAGCATCATTATTGAGTTTTTAATTAATCGATCGCAAAGAGTGTTGTTGATAGGCACCATAGTGTATATAGAAATATGATATCTGGTGTTCCTTAGGGTAGTGTTCTTCGCCCATTACTTTTGATATTATATACACATGACATGTGACATGGTCTAGAAAACAAGCTTGTTGCATATGCAGATGATGCTACTCTCTATGCATCCATTCCATTTTCTGGATGTATATCTGGGGTTGCTGAATCCCTTAATAGAGATCTCGCTGAAATTAGTGCTTGGTACAAATTATGTGGCATGAAACTGAATCCTAAAATAACTCAAAGTATGATGGTAAGTAGGTCAAGGACCGTGTCTCCTCAACATCCAGATCTCTGGATTGATAATGTTTCTTTAACTTTGTATGACTTTTAAAAATTTAGGTGTGATTCTCGACAAAAAAATTCTTTTGAGAGACACATTAGGTCTGCGTCTTCTTGAACTGGACAAAAAAAATGGCTTACTGAGAAAGGGTATCAAGGCTTTTGGTTATCAATCTGTTTTGAAGAATTGCTTTAATTCTTTCATTTTACCTTGTTTCGAGTATTGTTCTCCTGTTTGGTCTTCAGCTGCTGATTCCCATCTTAGGTTGTTGGACAGGAACTTACGGTCTAATAATTTCTTTTTTCCTTATCTAGATATTAATCTCTGGATCAGTCGTTCAACTAGATTATTGTGCATGTTGCATAAGATTTTTTACAATTCTGACCATCCTTTACGTTCAGATCTTCGAGGACAGTTCCATCCTGTTCGTAATACTAGTTATGCAGTTAATTTTACTAGTCAGGCCTTCTCCATCATGAGGCTCAATAATACACAGTATTCTAGAAGTTTTATTCCATCTGTGACCAAGTTATGGAATGATCTTCCTAATCAAGCAATTAAATCAGTAGAACTTCAAAAGTTCAAACTCGCAGCAAATGTTTTTCTGTTGAACAGGCGTACATGACTCTTTTTATAGTTTATATATCAAATATCTGTTTTAATGTTGTTAATGTTTTTAAAATATTTAATTTTGATTTTTCATTACTTCTTATATCGTTTATTTATTTCCGTATTTCATTTCTTCACAGGGCTATTTTTCCTTGTTGGACCCTTTGGGTTTATATCATCTTGTTTTTCCATCTAGGCTTGTAGCTTAGCTAGTAAAAGTAATAATGATAAATGGTGAATACGATATAACCAGCATATTATTTGAAACTGGGAAAGGAGCGCACAAGAAGAAATTCCGAAATCATCACAAGTTTAAGTCACATACCATAAAGTTGGCTCATAAAGGATAAGAGGTATATGTCATACAAAAAGCAGGAGAATGCGCTTGTCATTCTGTGAGGAGGAAATATAAGAGAAAGCCTTGATGACCTAAGAGCCAGAAAGTTTTTTTGGAGAAAATGGCCATAAATGCTCGCAGTGTCCAGGCACAGACACTAACTCTGACATCCAACGCAGCAAGATATCACTCACAAAAGGTCTACTATCAATCCCAAATTAGGATGGGAAAAAAAAAAGCATCCCACGAATTGAAACTGGCATCACTCAGAAGACCACATGCGGACAAGGGAGATGGACTTGCTTCCTCCACAAAATATCTGTTTGAGCGTTCAGTATCATACAAAGGAGACAAAGAGACTTCATGCTCTAGTAAGGGGACATTGTCACCATTATAAATTACTATATTAATTCAAACTAATGTAAGTAAGCGTCACATTATAAGCAAGGACTTTGTATGAATATAACATATTGTGCGACTGGTGTCACTGATGACATCACTTCTGGCATAAATGAAGCCATATGCAAATTTACATGACATATTCGCATTTCCTGGGGTCACTTTCCTATTTGGTTATAATACATATTTATTGTTCATAGAACTTATCATCTAGATCTTAGGAGATATAAATATCCTTAGTGCTCAATAAGACCAAAGTTTACCCTGTTATTATTAACGAGAAGGTCTTTTCCCCGTGCTTAATATTTCATCTAATACAATTACAGGGTACTTCAGTATCTCACTTTTATCCCGGATTTCATTTATTTCATGACCAATATATTCAGGGCTGCGAACTAGTAATGCTCTCTAAAACATAGAATTAATACAGATTTCTTAACTTTGCTACTTTGATTCGAGTAGTAATGGACATATGGAGACATATTCGTTGGCCTTCTATATACACCAAACTTAAGTCTCTTGTTTTCCTGTGTAAATGATAACCACCAGATTAAAATGTAAAAAAAAAAAAATTTTGACCTTATAAAAAAAATAATTACTATATATTTTAACAGTACTTGTATTAGAGGCTTATGAGTTTTAATGTGTTTTCACTATTCACTTGAGTACTTATTGATGATCTGTTGGAAGTTTAATCTGAAACCTTAAGTAATAGGCAATTGACTAACATTTTCCAGTTTTCCCTAAATAGAATTAATAAAACTCCGTAAATTATAAATTTAAATTCAATGGGAAATATTAGGCACAAACTTTTGGTATGGCCATGGGAAACAGTTTTCTCTAGTAATTAGAAATTCATTTATGGAATTTGTTTAAAGTAAAATTTTAAATAACATCATAAATAATAGTGTAAAATGGTTTCGTTATATTGACGACATAATACTGTATGTGTAAAGACAAGAAAAGAAAATAAATAAATTTTGCTCTGGAGCTAAAAAAAAAAATATATATATATATATCTTAACTTTCTTGGCCTGCTGTAATAATAGTCTTAAATTTAGTATATATAAAAAGCCAACTCATATCTCCGTTTTATGTCCATCATTACTCAAATCAAAGTAACAAAGCCAGGAAATCTGTATTCACTTTTATGTTTTTTAGAGCATTATGAGTTTGTAGCCCTGAATATATTGATGTTGAAATAAATGAGATTAGAAAAATAGGTAAGCAACTGAAGTACTCTGAAATTGTATTAGATGATGCACCAAGATCAGCAAAAAAAACCTTTTTTCCGGTAATGATAACAATAAACTATCATACACAAAACAAACTTTTACTGCATTATAGTAATTCTTTTGAAGAAATTCCCCAACTGTTAAAATATTTCAACATTAAAGTAGCCTTTACGGGTAGCAATACAATAAAAAAACCAATAAAGAACCCTTTTGACATTACCAAGGAATGTGTATATCGTATTCAAGGCAATTCATGTGAAATATTCTATATTGGTCAAACTGAAAAAACCCTTGAAAAGAGAATTTAATAACATAAGAGAAGTTTCAGATATGCTCAAGAGAATAACACAATGTTTCCCAATATTAAGGACAGAGAACACACTATTAATTGGTCATGGGCTAAGAAATTGGCTCATGCAAAAAACTTTTCAGAAAGAAACATCAGAGTCCAATTTCATAATAATAACCT